>NW_009648642.1:548401-561288 GCF_000708025.1 Charadrius vociferus
CAGGCGTGGAGCGGAGCAGCAGCCAGAGAGGTGCAGGCAGCTCCTCTTCAAGCCTTGGCCTGGCCCTGCCTCAGTTTCCCCAACCTGTGGCATCAGCCACACACGGGGGCGAGCCCCATCCCAGGGGGGCCAGGGAGGCATGAGCTGTCAGCGGGGCTGAGACCAGCAGGGCTTTGCTGTGTACGGCCCTGGACCTCACTCAGAGCCATGACCAAGAGACCTTCTGATCTCCCATGCCCATGGTTATGGAGAAGGCAACCCCTACATCACTGCCGGTCACCCTGCCAGGTCTTCTCCAGCTGCACACCGGGTGCCATAGGGATGATGGTGTGCAGAGCAGAGCCCACAGGGATGGGAATGGGTCAGACGAGGAGCGAAGGGATAAGCCAAGTATGGTCCTGACGGAAAAGGCTGGTGTGGGGGGGTATGGTCACGGTGGTGGCCACGGGCAAGGCATCCCTTACGCTGGCAGCTCCCCGCTACCTGATCCCCCACAGGGCTGTCACCGCCTGGCCACCCTGACCACCCGCCCCCACCGTGTCCACTCCAGGGGATGCTCAGTGCAGTCCCAGGATGAGTTTGCAGCCGTTGGGACATTTCTGGGTCCTTTCTGTTCCCCGTATGGGACAGCACGGCACAAAATGCCGCCTGGATCACAGCGCTGTTTGGAAACTCCACTGGCATGTAATACAATATCTGGCAGGGGCGTCTACGACTTTATCTGCAACAGATCAGGTTGGAGCAAAACCTTCTGAGACAGCATCTGGAAGTGGTTTAACCTTCGCCAAGTTTTGCATGAAATACCAATTTTCCACCCCTTTCATTTAGTTTATTGAAATTAGGAGGGGAAACTCCCCCTCCTCCCTTCTACCACTCCCCCCGCCCCCAGGTTCTCCTCTGGGGCAGCTCAGCTTCTCACAGCTCTTCTGGAAAAGCTGAAGACGTCATGGAGCTGCATCTCAGGCCGGGGAGCACCTCCCTGTGCTGTGCCGGGCAGCGGGGCTGCGACCGCAGGGCTGTCTCAGAGGTGCCGGAGGTGAAGGCAGTCGAGCCGAGTTGCAGGCAGCAGCAGGAGCAGGATGGTGGTGAGGGAGCCGGCCGTGGCCAGCGCTGAGCGGCAGAGCAGGGATGGGTGCAGCATCCCGTGGCTGTGAAAGTCCCACCGCATTGAGCAGGGACACAACTCATCACACGGGACCTGAGCAGAAGCTGTGCGGAACAGCCGGCGGCATCGCGAGCTGGGTGTGCCGAGCTGCTACTGACGCCGAGGCTTCAGAGGACAGATGTTCTAACCAAATCTGGTATTTTCACCTCGAGCCCTATCGTGCTGAGCTGCGGGCCCTCACTGCAGAGGGGGCAGACGCGAGCGGCTGAGCAAACCATCGCACACACTGGAAAATCCAGCCAAATTCTGTACTCGGCTTCAAACTGCTCAAGCAGTTGCTGGGCTCCACAACCTTTCCCTGCAATTTTCCCATAAAATTTATCACCTGAGGCAGAGGGACAGAAAGGGACAGCTTTAGGAAGGGCAATACCAGCGTTGCCACCAGCTCTGCTTGCCGGGAGCCAGCAGCCGGGTCCCAGCCAGTCCCAAGGGACTAGCTGGCACATGTGCCATGTTTGCCACATCCGAACAGGTGTTTTTAAGGATGGACCTGGCACGCCGACTTTCGGGACAGATTTGCATGTGTTTGCCCATGCGAGGCGGGGGCTCACAACGGGACTGTGTCGTTCCTGGCACGGGGCAGCGGCAGTATGTTGTCCCACGGGAGAGCTGGCAGGGGACAGGGAGCTGGCTCTCCTCCTGCCGTGGGGACGAGGGTCAGTGGACAGGGACATGCCAAGGCCCCTGGCCAAGGGAGATGCACTGGAAAGCCGGGAGCTACAGTACCTCAGCAAGAAACTCTGGTATTAAAATAACTTCCATCTTCCAAGTTGAAAACACACCCCAGACCTTGCCCGGTGGGAGGCAGTGCAGGCAGATGCTCAGCTGCCTGCAGCTCCCTCCAGCACAGGTCCACCATGCCATGGGGACAGTCCTTGCAAGCTCTTCCCTGGACATCTGAGGAGCACGGGGAGCATTAGAAAGCCTGGGCATCCCTCCCCTAGGGCTACCCCTCACTGGCCTTGGGGACCTGGGCTGGGAGCAGCCAACACAGCACGGCTCTGCGAACCAGAGCGGGGTGCAGTGTTCAACCCTGCAAAGGCCTGTCCCCACCACGGTCCCGGCCAGCAAGGATGGGGCTCTGTGCTGGACCCCCCTCACTGGGCAGCTCCGGCCCCGGCCATGGCGCAGCTCCCCACTGGGCTGCAGTGTGGCCGGGACCGTATGTCCCCACGATGCCGCCGTGATGCTGTTGCCAAAGCTGAGCATCACTTCCTGCCACTCCTGCTCCCGCAAAAGGGGGATGGAGGGAGAGGGCCCCCCGTGTGCACATCCTTAGGGTGCAGCCAGGCAGGGGGGGGAGGCTTTAGGCCCCCCATGGCCAGGGTTGTGCTTCCACCCTGTCCGAGGACCTGCTGCGGCAGGGATGGAGGAGTCCTCTCCTGCCCCATGGGGTGGCTTTAGGGGGTCCTCCCCTCCCGCACAGCCCCTCAGCCCCTCCTCCTCTGCCCCGCTGCCCCCTGCAAGGGGCTGGAAGGGCATTTGTTTTCCGCTGGCGTGGGTCCACGCGGAGCCCAGCTGCCAGGCGGGGAGGGGATGCAGCACCAAGCCAAAAGCTACAGAGCGAAGCGCGTGAAGCTCAAGGTATAGCTGTCCTCGTCCCTGTCCTTCTCCTCCCACCTCCGTCCCCAAAGGACCGTGCCTTTGCCATATGCTGGCAGGGCTGGGAGCAGAGCCAGAGCGGAGCGGTGGATGCCCCCGGCTGCAGCAACCTTGGGTTTGGGGGGCTGTGCCCAAGCCCCTCTGCTCGGTGGAGAAAGGGGGCGCTGCTGGGGGATCCAGGAGGCTCCCCAAACACAGGCACTCCCTAACACATGCTGCTGCCTCAGCATCCACCCCGTGTCCCCATCACCCAGCCCTGGCCCTGCAAGGGGTGGGCACAGGCTGGGGCTGGGCCATGGTGCAGGGTGTGACCCATGGGGGTGAGACCCCCCTGGGTACTCGTCCTGGGCTCTGTGCTGGGTGCTGTGACTGGCAGGATACGTCTGTCACCGCTGCTAGTGTCAGCGGGATGGCACTCAGCCCCATTGCTGACATCCCTGTGGGGTGGAGAGCAGCAGGGATGACCTCCCAGGAAACACAAGCCCCATTTGGAGGTGTGTAGGGGGAGTCCATCAGAAGACCCAGCCTCCTCATCCAGCTGGATTTTGGCTGTCACTCATATTTGTCCACCCCAGGTCAAACACCAGGCTGGAGCTCCTCCTTCTGCCGCCTCCCAGGGCTCCGCAGTGGTCCCAGCCTGCACTCCGCAGAGGGGGAAACTGAGGCTCGGCAGGTGGGAACGCATCCCAGCTAGGCCTCAGTGAGGTGCCACCAGCATCCCCCTGGATCTGGGGATCCCCTACCCTCGCTGCAGGGTGTCCGTCCCTGCAACATGTCAGTGTGGAGGTGGGACGCTGTGGTCCCCTACACACAAACAACCCCTCCGAGGTTTCTTCCATACGCTGGGTAATGGCTCCATCCCTTTCCCCAGAGCTGGACCTGGCCAGCGCGTCTGCGGAGACCAGTCCTGCTCCTCCAACCCTGAGCTCCTCCATCCTGCAAATCCCCAGGGCGTCCCAGTGCCCACAGCCTCCTCCCTGCACAGAGTTGCACCTATTTAATTAAAGGTGTGAAATGATCTCATTAAATCAGTGCTGGGCTCTTTGTCCAAACTGCTCCTACAGCTTACAAATGGCTCGTTTCCACTATGTTTCATCCTTTCTCCTTTTTTTATTTTTTCCTTCTCCTTTCTTTTTTTGGCTTGGTTCCCAAAGCAAACGAGGTTTCTGCAGTCGTGGTATGTGTGGCTATGTCTCTCTGTCCAGCTCTATAACTTTCAAAGCCACCAGCTAATTTCAACCAGCATCAGCAGAGGGATGGAGAGAGCTCAGAGGTGCTCCGTCCCCACGTCTCCTGTGGAAAGGGTGGGAGATGCTGCATCCCCAGCCCTGCTTTCACTGGACACCAGAGGAGCCAGATGGGAAAACAGCTCGCCCCCACCAGCCCCAAGAATAATTTGCTCTTTCCTACTGGAAATTTTGCCTGCGTCGATGCTGCTGAGGTTGATTCACTGCAGGAGCCATTTTTGACCAAAACCCCAATTTTAAAACACTCTTCCCATTTAATAATAACAACTGAGGAAGGGGAAAGGAAGAGCAAGAGTTGAGCAGCACAAAACTTGGCCAGGGCACTGCCAGGGAGCTGTGACGGTGCATACAGCTCACACCAGACTACCCAGCTCGGATGCATCCCTATGGATTAATATTAAACCCGGCCAATAAACCAACCATGGAGGTGCTTTCTAGCCTGGGTCTCTCCCTTGGGACCCGGCAGGCAGAGGGATGCACGGGGGTGAAGATGACATGACCACAGCTTCTCCACTCCACCGCCGCGGTGGGCGTCAGGCAGGGGCTGCCTGGCACAGCCGGATGGTGGCAGCAGTGCCGTGGGGTCCCGGAGGTGCTGACGGGTCCCATTCCTTGCTCTTGTACCACTGCTCTCCATCACAGCCCCTTTCACCCCCTCCTCGCTCCCGCTCCCAGCTCGGTCCCTCGCTTCCCCCTTTCTTGGCCGGGTGTTCGCCGGCGCAGGTGCACGTCGGTCCCCCCCTACCGCTGCCCTTTTTTTAATTAGCCGATAAAGAAAGCGTCCTTTTGAAGCAGGTAGGGGATTCCTCGCATCCCTGGCATTGCTGGGCTGCCTGGCTGTAACCCTATTCCAGTTAAAAGCTTTCTGCACCCGTCCACAGCCCGCCGGGCCTCCGGCTCGCCCCACACCTGCAGCCAAGTCCTCGCGGGCTGCCCGCTCGGCCACTCGTGCAATTACCCAACGTGATGATTAACTGAGGGAGCTCAGGAGAGACGGGGACTTCGCCCTGCCAGCAGCCATTGCCTTCGCCCCTGACATGGGGGTGGCTGGGTTCCCCTACCCTGGGCAGCCCAGCAGCCAGTGCTGCCTCCAGAGCAATCCCCAAAGCCGAGAACCTGGGTCTCAGCATAAAGGTCCCCTCCCCAGCATCCCCGTACCCATCTCGGGAACTGGGTGCTGTGGGACATGAGGTTGGTTGCTGCAAAGCCCAAAGCTGAGATGGTTCCTCTGCTCCTCCCAGCCCTCGGGCAATGGGTTCGTGACTTGGGGGGAGAAAACCAGGCCATGGGGCTTGGAGTCCTCTTGTGGGCAGGGTCTCTGCCCCATGGCCACCAACAGCCTGGAAGGGCTCAGTCGGATGGAAGACAAGGCTGCAAAGCCCAATGCACGTCCTCCTACAGCCCAATGCACACCCCCCTGATGCGCATCCCCCTGCAGCCCGATGCATCTTCTCCTGCAGCCCAACACACGTCCTGCTGATGCACATTCCCCCTGCAGCCCAGCGTGTATCCTCCTGCAGCCCAATGCGTGTCCCCCCCTGCAGCCCAGCACATCGGCAGGCCCCACGGTGTGCCGGCGTGCCGAGGCAGCCTGTCAGCACAGCACGGCTCCCGGCCCCATGTGCTGCCCGTTATATTGCGGAACCAGTAAAAATTATTTCGGCATGTGCCTGTGTGGTCTGCAGCAATGCCCCAGCCTGAGATAACCTAAGCAGAGGAAGCCCCAGGCTGAGCTTTAAATCTTCCTGTCCTTTGCCAGCAGCCCCCAAGTGTCTGACCCCCCCATCCCATGGCCAACATCTCCCCTCCATAGCAGAGAGATGGCTTGGGGACCCCAGCAGCAAGCCCCGGTGGGGTGAGCCCTGCACCCCACGGCGGTGACGGCATTCAGATCCCACTTTAAATCAATTGCTGCGCCCTGGCAGCTCTATTTCCACGGTCCCATGTTATTCTTTCACTCAATCATGGGGAGAATGACTCTGTTTTCCTTCAGCAGTTTTGGTTCTTTTTCCTCTTTTCTTTCTGTCTTCCTTTCTTTCTCAAGGCGAAGGATGGGGTCGAAGCGAATATTCATTTCCATGGTTCCAGCTCATTGAGAACAATAAGGGCAGTAAACAGAGGGCAGCATTGCTCAGGAATGCGAAGCATTTGCCTGCGGTTTAAAATTACTAATTTTTTTACAGGCAAGAATATATATATTTTTAGAGACCTTTAAGGACAGGCCAAATTCTGGTCTCCCACATCGCTCCCCCCACCCCCAGCACCCCCTTAATTGGTTTTGGTGCAAACTGGCACTAAGTGTGAGAGGTGACGGAGGGCTCAGCGAGCCAGGGGTCCCGGCGGGGCCTGGCCGTGGGGCTGGAGCAGAGAGGGCAGACCTGAAGTCATTGGTTGAAGCCGCAGAAGTTGAACTTGGAGCCTGAAGGTTTCAGGAATGGGCACGAAAAAAAAAGTGTTACTGCGTGTCCCTCTCACTGCAGAAAAGGAGATGAAACGTGGCTGGGGATGGGACAGCACAGGGGGGCACTGGGGAGGGGATGCTGTTGAGGGCATCGCTGGAGGGGGTCCGGGCTGTGGGGATGGGGAACCTGCCAGGACACGAGTGTCCTGCCCGAGGTGCCGCAGGGCAAGGCCAGGCTGTCTCCACACAGGGGTCACACGCTGCTCTTGGGGCTGCTGCTGCCCATCAGGAGTGAGGGCAGGGGACAGCAGGGCCACCAGCTGCAGGGAGGGAGCACGGACACCCCTGGGTGACCCCAGGACCTGGCCACCCAGGACCTACCACTGCTATGCCCCAGCCTGGAGGCACTGCCCATCAGACCGTGGTACCATCCCGTTCCTGCATCCACACTGGCTCAGAACATCCCCTTCCTCCTCGCGGTGATGCAAGACCTATTGCTGCTTCTCCTGCAACGAGACCTGGTCTGGGAAGACCAAAGGGATGTGGGGTGGCAAGGACGTCTTCACTTCCCAACCTGAGAGTCCCCAGCTCTACACCTGCTCAGCTGCCCAGTGCCACAGCCACCACCCGGCAGGCAGAGCCGTGGAGCTTGTCCCGGGGGCACCAGCACTGGGTGATGCGAAAGCACACAGGCTCCTGCTCAGCTGCACCGATCCCCATGTCTCCACCAATTCCTCCCTCTCGTAGGAGGCAGGAGGACCAGGAGAGTCAGCTGAGGACGTTCGGGCTCACAGCTTCACTTCCGAACGAAACAGAGGAGGGAAGCATTGTTTTATTGAGAGCAATTGCTTTCCTAGCCCTGCCCCAACAGACACGCATGCATCCTGTCTCGGGGTTGATTAGCTCCAGATCTGCACACGCTGGCTGTGTAGGGATGGCTGCCTCCCGCTCCCTGCTCCCGCAGCCCCCCCAGCCCCGGGGCTGCCCCCCGCCGACCTTCCACCCCATGTCCCCAAAGACATCCAGGCTCCGCTGGCAGGGAGCAGCTGCGGTTCCTCCCCATCTGGATCCTCTTTGCAGATCCAGCTCCCAAACGTTTCGCCGCTCACCCAGAGGCTGAATGGAAATATTTGGGCCCTTTCTCTTCGCTCGCCTCTTCCTCTTTGTGTCCATGAAACCCTCCCTGCATCCTTCTGCGGCGGCACGGGTGCTGTCCCGGGGCATTGGGGCTCACTCCAAGCTGCTCTTCCCTGTGGGACATCGGGCAAAATCCATGGTAGACCCCAAGTTGGACCCTGCAGCAGGACCAGCTTGGGCTGAGGGTTGGATTTGGAGACCAGACGAGCCCCCGACTGATGCAGTTTGCTTCCACGGGCCTTTTAAGACAGTCGAACAGCTTGAAGAGTCACAAACCATGAAGGAATATAGCAAAAATCCCATAAATCAAGTAAAAAGGCATAGACATAAAGCTGGGAAGACATTTGCCTTTTATTGTCTCTTCGGACAGGCTTAGCATTTAAAGGCTTTTATCTCCTTTTTATGGCTTTTTGGGTGGGCTCCAAGCCAATAGGTACCTCGTGTCCTTGCTCTGTGTTAAATTACATCACGAAGAAAGGAGGATGGGGAGCAGGTCACAAGGAGGATGCAGCCAATGCATCCACACCCACTGCCAGGGAGGACTCACTTCGGCCAGGCCTGCCCTCCCGGTGACTGCAGGGGACTTTTCCTGCCCTGAAGACCTCAGCAAGCTGTCCAGCCGTAGCTGGTGGGAGGAACTGCCCTATATAGGACTTAGGTGACGCTTTGCAACAAGCCAAAGGGGCCGCAACCTCTCTGGGTTTTGTTCTGGATCAGAGCCATGTCTGCATTAAAAGCCTGGATCCCAGCGCATAGATGATGGAGGGGAGTCCCAAAACCTCAAGGGCTTGTGCAAACAGCTGGGGAAATCCCATCTTCCTTCCTAACAGACCCTTCGTGCATCCTCCCTGCTCCCACGTGCCAACAGAGCCCCCAAACCTGCCCTCTCTGAGGCAGTGCCCAGCTGCAGCAAGCCAGAAGCACCCAGCTGATGTGACCATGGGTGCCCCGGCCATCCCCGGACCCCCAGCCCCCGGTGGGTTCAGGAGAGGGGATGCTGCCGTGCAGAAGTGGTCAGAGAAGAGGAGGGGACTTATTGTGGGAGAATCCCAGGGGAAACGTTGCCTTGGGGCAGATCACCTCCATGAGGTGGGCGGGAGGCAGGAGCTCACGGTGAGCTCTCAGCAGAGGCAAGGGCGGCCGCGGGGAAGGTGCGGAACCTCCCCGATCTGGCAGGCAGACCCCTCGGCAGGGTGACTGGCCCGGCTGCGGTGACCTGCGGTTTCAGGACAGGCTGTTCGTGCCACAGAGCTGGGTTTGCTTAATAGCAGGCATTGAATTGAATGTGCTTTTTGTGCAGTTCCCTGCTGACACCAGACATCAGCTGCGTGATGAAAGACCTCTGCTCCCCCAGCCCAGCAACCCATGGTTTCCTCCCCAGACCTTCCCCTGGAAAGATTCCTGGCCCCCCACTGGAGCTCCTGGGGGCTATTTGGGCACAGGGAGAGCAAAGGTGGCTTTTGGACCCCCATCTCACCCATCCCTGAAAGAGTTCTCCCCAAAATGGGGTAACGGTCCCCAGAGGATCGTGGCACTATGGATGGGGTCATGAGTGGGATGAGTAGCAGGGGTCATCCTGCTAGGAGTGGGGCCACGGGTGCACGGTGAGCTCTGTCCCTACAGCTCCCTGCTGCTTCATCCCCCGGGGCCAGGCTGGGTGGAGGATGGACAGGGATCTGCATCTGCAGGTGGCTGCTCCCCAAAGAGCCACCCGCACGTGCATCCTGCCACCCTCTGCTCCCCCAGCTCTCCATCTCCCTGGGTCTCTCCCATCCCAGCCGGGAGCCCTGGGGACAGGCTGTCCCGGGGACAAGGCTCCTTCTTCTGCCGGATTCCCATCCCGGCTGCCAGGGCACACCAAGGGGTCAACCATCCCCCAGGGACACAGGAGACCAAAGCCTGTGGCGAGCATCTTTGCCCCTGCCCTGCTCAGCCTCCTGGCCCGGCCCCAGTGTCCAGCAGTAACTGGGAGCCCTGGTTTTCCCCCATGGGGATGCAACCTCTGCTGAAACCCAGAGGCTGCTGGGGGCTGCAAGGCACTTCCTTAGCTGCCCAAGCAGGGGCGTTTCTTCCAAAGTCTTGTCTTGTGCTTTGTAGCAGCAGGTAGCTCTGAGGGCAGGGATGGAGGGGTCCGGGCATGGCTGTAGGCAGTGGGTCAGGAGGGGGCATCCCAGCAGAGCTGTGGTCCCAGTGCCCCGAGAGCAAGGACTTTGCGGTCAAGTGGAAGACCAAATTTCTTGGCCCCATTCAAACCAAACATCTTCTGGACAGATATCAGTCTGGAGGGACAGCCATGGGCCGGGGGGGAGATGCTGCAGAGGGGACACATGGAGAGGAAGTGAGGGGAAGGTGAAGGGTTAAAAGTGTCCTTCCCACCCAGCTTACACTGTGTGCCAATCCTCCCAGCCATGTGTTTGAAATCCTTTCTGCTATCTCCTGAAAATATTTACAGTACACGCAGATAAATTAGCTGTAGCGCTTATTACGTCTCCCTGGAAATATATACAGCAGTTAAAGATGTTTAAAAAAAATAGCCGAAAGCCGTCTCTTTACTATATCTGGAAGATATTTCACAGTGAGGGGAATTTACAGGGCTGGGTGGTGGGGAAATCGCATTTATTTTCACTCGAGTAGAGAAAGTTAAAGGACCCTTCACTGGAGTTTATTTTCATCTCTACTTGCGAGACAAGGAGCCGAGGTTGGCTTGGCACGAGCCGGCACGCTGAGGCAGGGGCACAGGGCAGGTTGGAGTAGAGTGGTGATGGAGACGAGGAGCTTGGTGGCACCATGAGCTCCCAGACACATGTGGGCAGGGACCAGCGGTGCGGACACAGGCTCCTCACACTGCTGCTGCAGGGCATGCTGCCTGATGGACCTCTGGCTTTGCCTCCAGGAAAAACTGACGATGTGGATGTTGGGGACACATCTGGTAGTCCAGGCTGCCTGGTCCAGGGTGGAGAGAGTGGTGTCCTGCGAGGGGGATCCTGGTTGATCCCACTCCTCACAGACCTTCTCTAACAAAAGACGTGACTGTTCCTTCTGCCATATCAAGCACACATTTCCGAGGGCACTGAAAGAGTCTAGAGCCCATGTGGTGCCATGCAATGTCCTCCATGCATGCATCTCCTCAGCCAAACCAGCCTTAGACGTTGCTCCCATTCCCAGTGCTGGCCCAAGTCAAGAAGCTTTGCCATGGCAAGGGGATGGGACAGGGTCACACCTGATGGCTGCTTTGTTAGTTCTTGTCCACCAGAGAACAGTGAAAGCTGGTATCATCTCCATGCACAACTTTCTTAATAGCTTCCAGGTGGAAATCAAGGTGATGTTTAAACCTGCAGCAGGGGCACCAGCTGTCCCAGGCTCTCCCCATCTCCAGACATCAAGGCTGACCCTCCTAAAATGTCCTTTCCAGAAGTTCCCAGATGTCCACACTGGGGTGAAAGGGCTGTGGGCGAACATCGCTGCTTCTCAGTCAGCTCCTGCAGCTGATGTCGTCATGTCCAGTGAAAGTTCATTGATTGAATCGTTCTCTTCCCCTCTTTTCTGGCTTCTCTCTCGGCTGAGGTTTCTCATGGTGAAGGCACCTGCCAGCTCAGAGTCAAAGACCAAGATCCTCAAATGCACTCACTGACTTGCGGTCACTGACCCAATGTTAGATGACAATGTCTTCTGGGCCACTGGCATCAAGATCTGGAATGGAGCTGCTGGCCTTGACGTAAAAGGCTTTGGGAAGCCATTTGCTAATTCCCCTGAGTCACTCGCTCCCTCTGGCTGTTTTGAAATTCATATCTAATGAGTGGTTTGGGTGAAGGAATTCTGCAAAGATGCAAACAATTCCTTTGCCAAAATAAATGGAGCCAGAGCCGGGCTTATAAACATATAAATCATTTCTAGTTTTTAGCTTGCAAACAAGATACTTGTTTCTTTGTACGGATTTGGGGAAGAGCAGGAGGCAGGAGGACAAGCCAGGGGAGCCAACTGAAGCTCCCCTCCAAAGGCAGCTCGTGCCTTCCTTGGAGCAGACCATGGGGGACCAGCCACCCTCCAGAAAGTCTCCAGGAGGAAGGAGCTCCAGAAAGTCCTCCAGAAAGTCTCCAGGTGTCTCCAGGAGGGAGGAAAGTCCGGCTCTCCACCAGCTTTTTTGGTAGTTGGCTCCTCAAACAATACTCTGCAGCAAATTAACCCAACCAATTCTTAATTTTCTCTCCAAGTGAGTGATGCCATGTCCTGGGCCAGGCAGGGAGGAGAAACACCCTTGGGCTTGAAGGACATTGCACAGAGGACAACTTAACCACGCTGCACAGGGCTGGCTAAGTGCACAAGCTTTGCTATGCATGTGCTTCACGCAGGATTACTATGGGACAGGAGAAAAACAGTGTAAATCACCCCAGAAAAAGTCGAAAAAAAAGGTCCTGGCATGGCTAGCAGAGGATGGAGCTTACCTGGCTGCATCCTCTCTCCTGTCATTCCTCTGACCCCCATGCCACCCCTGGGACGTGGGTGGCTCTTTGCCTCAGTGGCCACTCAGGTAGGAGCTGGGTGGTGGCGAACCTGCGCCCTGGGATGGGAGCTGCTCCCATGGAAGAGGTTTCCATGAAGCTTCTGCTAACCACATTTTTTTTCCTAATAAAGTGTCCTAGCTTGGTCAAATTTGAGCATATTCCAGGGACACACGACGAATCTCAGCCTCTCTTCTGTCCCTACTTGCCAAATTGCTGCAAAGGCAGAATTTTAAAACAAAATAAGGTCAAATGCTTTATTTTTCCCTTATCCCCATTCTTGGAGAGAGCCACGCTCTCCAGCTGAAATTTTCCCCTGAAATTTAACTGGAGGCTGCAACCCACCCTGCAAAAAATTGCCACCAAGACTGGGATGGTTTGGCAAAGCTGGCAGCAACTTCAGGCAGGATTTTAGAGAAGGGAGCACCGAGCATCCGTAAAAGTAGGGGGCACCTCCGGCTCCCTACTCCGAGCACATGGAGTCTGTCTGCGGCACGCTCAGAGCACAGTCATTTTATTTATAGGATGCCGAAGATGTGCCTCGGTCTTCCAGGGGCTCTTTCCCCTTTTTTATTTTTCCCAAGCCTGTGGAAGCCAGCCAGATAACCAAAGCCGTTCCTCACTTTCACAGCAGATAAGCTAATTGTCGGATGTGCCCTTTGAGATAAGCAGATCCTGGGTTTACGAGGGAACATGTGTTCTTGGGAAACGCCGTCACCCAGCCGTGATGCGTGTGATAACCCAAGGACGTGCAGGCTCCTTCCCCGGGGAATTGGGGTGTCCCTTGGCCACGGGGGCTCAGGGGAAGCTGCCTTGGGCCACAGTACTGTGGTTCG
>NW_009648642.1:570280-573085 GCF_000708025.1 Charadrius vociferus
GGGGGGGAGCGGTGTCCCCTACTTCCCTGCTCTGTTGCTGCTGAGCAAGGAAATGTGGTGCAGAGCACCACCAGATCCTCCCAGAGAGAGACCCAGTGCTTCGGATGCTTTGCAGTTCAGCAAAACGTTTAACTATTGAAACCCAGAAAAAAAAATTGCGGTGAGTTCAGGATGGGTCGGGCCAGGCTGGCAGTGACGAGGAGCACTCCCCAGTAGCACCGGTGGGTGCTGAGTCCCTGCCCGAAGCATGAGTGCAGGCAGGAGGGTATTTCCCTCCAGTCCCTGGGGACCTGTATGGCTCCATCACCAGTGTGGCAATGCCTGAGCACTGGTCCACACTGGGGGAAGCCGAGGCATTGGGGGCTGAGGCATGGTCCAGACAGAGCTGCGCAGGGGGAAGCTGTGGGTGACCCCGCAGACTGGTCCCTGATTGGGTCCTCTCCTCCAGCCAAAAATCTCAAGAGAGGGCCCATTGCCTACGCACAGCCTCCGGACCAAACTGGGGCTTGGTTTCCCAAATTTCACAGAAATGTCAAAGCCAAGGAACCCCTTGGGGGCCATTTCGCCTGCCCCAGCCTGACCTGATTGTAACCAGCCTGTTTGGGAGCAGTAAAGTCCTCAATTCTCTGCTGGTGAGGCTCCTGTGGTGTGGCGAGGCTCACCCTGATGTGTAAACCATGCCGTGCTGGCAGCTGTGTGCACTGGCCAAGGGATTTGCACCAGAATCCCTCCCACACAGTGTCCCCAGTCTTCCCTGGCATGGGGTGAGAGCAGCTGTGCTCCTCCAGGGCCAAGCTGGCACGCCAGGAGTGCCAGCAAGTGCACGCAAGCAGAGCTGGGGCATCAGGGTGCTCTGAGCCATCGTGCCTCCAACCCTGGCCAGGATGCTCGGAGGATGGGCAGGAGAGGGCTGCAGGAGATCTGCTTCTCTGCCCTGCAGGGAGACCACCTTTGGCGTGGCCTGGACCTCCTGCCTGGTCCCTGCTCAGACACCAGCCCTGGTCTCCTGACCAGGACCTCCCAGCCTAACCGTGGGGAAACCACCCGCCTGTCACTGGGGATGCTCGGTCCAGTGTGGCTCCCAGCACTAGGGATGCTCTGTCCCTTCTGGCTCCCAGCACTGGGGATGGTCCATCCAGACCAGCTCCCAGTGCTGGGGATGCTCCATCTGGTCCAGCTCCATCCAGACCAGCTCCCAGTGCTGGGGATGCTCAGTCCAGTCCAGCTCTGAGCACTGGGGTTGCTCTGCCCGATATGTCTTCCAGTGCTGGAGATGCTCCATCCAGACCAGCTCACAGAGCCACCACCCACAGCTGCATCTGCAGGAGCAGCACAGCAAAGGCACCCACACCTTGTGGTCCTACCATCCCCATCTGAGCTGCTCTCCAAAGCCGCGCTCCCTCGCCCCCCCGGCGGGCGAGCCACCCTCGCTCGGCTGTCCCTTCCCTCCCTCCCCCCGAACAGCCATCACTCACCAGGCTTTGATTACAGCCACAAAGGAGCCTTGGAGGAACCACGGGGAAGCTGGAGGGAGGCAGGCAGATGATGAAAGAGCTGTCAAATGGGATTAAACAGTAACCGTCTCCCCTACTGCTGGGCAGCGGGAAGGGGGACAGATTGTACTGGATTGTAATGCAGGAGCCCTCCCGCTGCTGGAGCCTGCCAGGCCCGTCCTCCCGCGGGCTGCCGGCTGGGCGTGGCCTCCCAGCAGCCGGGCAGCGGTTCCCAGATGGGAGGTGGCGGTGGGCTCTTCACGTGGGCACCCACATCCCACGGCATCACCCGCAAGCCCTGGGTGAGACACCCCCCCATCCTCTCATGGGCTGAGGAAGCCATCCCTCAAGTTTACAGGCACTGAGAGCCCCCGGGGGGTGGTTGGATGGAGGCTCTGTCCACCCCCAGCCTGCAGCTGGTGATGTCCCCTCGTCCCCACTGGCACCTGCTGCTGCCTACATGGCCCTCGCCTCCCCTGCCAGATGGTCCCCAAGGGGAGATGGTCTGGCAAGGGACACCTCACTCACAGCGTCCTTCTTGCCAGCCCTTGGGTAGAAACTCCTTTTCCTTGTCTGGCCTCCAGGCAGAGGATCACAGAGGTGGGGAAGGGGTAGGCATGCTTTCCCATAGCACAGGGACAATACCAGAGCTGCCCAGGGACTTTCTGCAGCTCCCCAGGGACATGGGTGCTACTCGTCCCACCAGGCAGAGCCCTGAGGGCAGGATGAGCATCAGGGACTCTGCCTTTCCATGCATCCTCCTGCCAATCCCCTGAGCAGCACAGCGAGTGGGGCACAGGGTTCCACGACCTGTGGAGCCATCCCACGCATGGCATGGGCATGTTCTGGCTTCCCCAGGGGTGCACGGCATCGGGATCTCGGCACATGGTGGATGAAACACCTGGGTGCCAGCACGTCCCCTGGGATGCTGAGCCACGCTGCCACCGGTGCCCTGCGGCTCCCACCCCTCCACTCCCTGTGACCGAGTGGCGTGTGTGGGCATGGGGGAGCCCGTTGGGAATGCTGTGGTCCGAGATCCCAACAAGCCAGTCAAACAGGGTGTAAAGACCAGCACTTCTGGGGCCGTCCCGGTGAGGGAGCAGGTCTGGGGTCCAGCAAACCCCAGCCAAGGAGCCCTCCACCAAAACTGGGGCTGCCCTGGCATGGCCAGACATCTCCTTGTTCCTTCCATATTTCCCAATTTTCAGGTTCTCTGACATCCCTGCCAGGGGCTGCTTTTCACCACAGCAGGGTAGACCTTTCCCCAAGAGGCTGGGAGCTCTGGGATGGGGACCAGCAGAGCTGGTCAGCA
>NW_009648642.1:573302-575106 GCF_000708025.1 Charadrius vociferus
ACAAAAGCCAGGGAGAGAAAGAAACAAGGAGTAGGAAAAGGAAGGAAGATAAAAAACACAAAAAAAAAATAGAAAAAGGGAGCAAGAAGGAAAGAAAGAGGGAGGACAAGGCGTGAAAAGAGCCAGGTCTGTCACTGAGAGGGGAGGAGGGGAAATTATGAAATAAATGAAGCACCTCGGCGATTCGGGGGGCACTGGAAGACAGCCCGACCGCGGCTGAATTTTAAACGCCTGCCGCACAATTGGTCCCATTTTGCAAAGAGAGGAAGCTGTGTCCAAAGACCCTCATGTTTATTCATGAGGAGCCTCTCTGGCCCCTCCCACCCCATTGTCTGGGGGTATTTATTTGGGGGCATCTGTCTGGCCCGATGAATGGCGGAGGGGTAATAAATGGGATGGTGGGGAGGGGGAGGGGAGCCGGCGCAGCCGAGCCGGGCGGTGGGCTGCCCTGTCTCCCGACCCCCTTCCCACTCCTCCTCTCAGCCCCATGCCATCTGGGGGGTGTTTCTGCCCCCCTGCACTGTCCCCAGCCCTCAGGGAGGGCTCCTCGCAGACCCATGGCAGCCCAGGGGTGGCAGGGCGAGGGGAGTGGGGACAGGTCTGGAGGGGTAAAGCTGGGTGGTGCTGGGGCTGTGGGCTGCAGGCTGCTGGAGGCTGGGGGAGTGAGGGGTGGGTGTCCCAAGGGTGCCAGCAGCAGCAAAGCCAGGACAGGGTGCGGAGTGTGGCGTGCCACCAAGAGTGGTCGTATGGGACAGGGGTCACTGGGGGCTTGCCTTGCCTGGCTGGGAGCAGCAACCGGCCCCTCCACAGGCAGCAAGGAAGGGCAGACAGTCCCCAAGGGGCAGGCAGGGGTGCTTCAGGAAAAGGAGGACCTGATTCATCCACACAGAGTGGCAGGATGTTCATTGGGGATGGGTTGGGGAGCCTGCAGCAGGGAGAGCTGCGTCCCATGTCTGCTGGGCCAGGCCACCGCTTTCCTGCCTCTCATGCTGGGGAGAAGCAGCTTCCTCCAGTGGAAACTCCTCCTTGTCCTCCCTCGGTGGGACATGGTCCTCACGAGGAGCGAGGAGGAGCTCGCACCAAAACCAGCCTTGGTCATATCAAGGGGCTCAGGCACTTCACAGCTCAGAAGCAAGGCTCTGGGGTGTCCTGGGGACATGGGGATCCATGGGGCACAGCAGATGATGGCCAACCTGGCTCTGTGGGAAAAAATTTGTGCTGGAGAAACCCAACAACTCTCCTGCCAGTGGGGCTGGTGGAGGTGTGGGACAGAGTGGCTGAGCTGACCGCAGGCAGCTTGGCTTTCCCCATGCCAGCCTTTCCTTCACCTCGTGCTCAAGGGAGCTCGTGTCCAGCCCAACCCTTGCCCAGGGAATGCCTGTGGGACGCAGGAGCAATGTTCGTTTGCAGACAAAGTCATTACAAGATCACCCGGCTGGAAGCTGGAACTCATCAAATTCAACCTTGAAATAGAAGCTACAGCCTTGCAGCTGCCAAGAAGAGGAGCAAAGAAAGGAGGTGGCTCTTGATGGCACAGCCACAAGAGGCACTTCCCCAAGCGCCTGCTGTCACCCAGATGCTGGCAGAGGTGGCACAGTGCAGGGAGGGGACCAGGGCTGCCTGATGGCCACCTCACTGCAGTGGCAGAGCCCAGACGGAAGCTCCTGCCCGGGCACCGGGCGCTTGAGGAGGGTTGGGAGGCGCTGGGCAGGGAGAGCAGCCGGGAAGAGCCATCCTGGCCAGCAGCTCGGGGAGCAGATGGTGCAGCCGGCAGGGGAGCGCAGACACCTCCCCCCGTGGGCTG
>NW_009648642.1:575213-582389 GCF_000708025.1 Charadrius vociferus
AGCGGTGGGTGCACCCGGCGGGGGAGCGCAGACCCCTCCCCGCGTGGGCTGGGAGCCAGGGCCACGGTGCAGCTCCCTGCCGGCACCCACGGGCTCTGCTGGGACAGGGAGGCAGCCGGGCAAGGGGGCTCCACACACCCCATCTCCTCCCCCTCCCCAAAACACGGATGTCCTCGCTCCTGCATAGGAGCAAGCATCACATTGGCCAGCACGTGCGCCCCGAGCGCAGCCGTTGATGGGAAGATGTCGGAGCTGTGCCTCCACCTCGGTCGCTGGCAGAAGCTGGCTCAGCAGTTTGCTTGTGAGCTCCATCCAGGAAAGTATTTTTGGAAGGACATTAGGTTATTGGCATAAAAGTCATCTTGTAGCCATGTAAGCCCAAGCACAGCTGCCAGCTTCACTTCCCTGATCCCTCCCATTCCCAAACCTCAGAAGAAAACCCCTCTGTAGACACAGCCGGTGGTCTCCAGGTCTCTTCTCCCTCTGTCCCTGCCTTGGACGGCTCCTGCCTCACCCCCTTCCCATATTCCGACCCCTGTGTCAGTTTATATCCCACCTGAGACAAGGTCTCCAGCAAGTTTTGGGGCCACACAGGCTCCACACAGGTCTCTCTGGGATGAGTCCCTCCAGGAGACCCATGTTGGGGAGCAGATCCCCAGAAGGCCAGGTGAGGGATGTCCCCCGGCCACCAGCCTCTTGGGACAACAGTGTTGAGATGGACCAGCCCAGCGGCACTGCTGAGGATCCTGATTTCAGTGAGGTTATTAAACACTTGTAACCACCACTCACAGGACTGCCACTAAACCTTCACCTTCTCCTGGCCCCAGTGACACCATGTGCCCTGGGAGGAAGGGCAGGAAGAGGTGGTGGGGAAGGAAATTGGTGAGAAAACCAGCCTACACTTCAGCCCAGCAAAATCAAATACCTCCTGAGCCAAAATGGGAACTGGGATGTGACGTGATGAGCTGGCAGCCTCCAAAATCCCATCTTCTCTCCGCTCAGGTGCCATGGAAGAGGTCGTGCATGGGGAAGATTACCACAGGCAAGAGAAGATGGTGACCAGATAAGTTCCTCACCCTCTCGCACACCGGCCAACCCACATCGCTATGCCGCTGGCAGAATGCTTTCCGTGCCCTTTTCCGTCGTTTTTGGAGACCTCACTTCCCACTAATGAGATGCTTCCTAGGTTGTAATTCGGACAAGTTGGCTTCGGTTGAGAGAAAACCAGAAGGAAAATCCTCCCAGTCCTTCCGGCTTCTGTAATTGAATGCAAATTGCTCGGTAAATATCTGCAGCCAAACACCCCTGCGGCCACAGAGTGGAGGAGGGAGTGCCGTGCTCCAGCAGGGATGGTTTCTACCACGGGGTGATTTTTCCGGCATGCACACTTGGCTCTTCATGACAAAGGGAGAGAGCTGGGGGGCACATCCCCAGCCAGCATCAGCTTTGCTTCATGGAGGTGACGACAGGGTGGACAGCACATGTGCGAGAGGCTGTGATCCTCCCGCTGCCCGTTGTTGCCGGCCCTCCCTGCCTGCCGGCCCCGTGCCCTGTGGGGTCCGGGAGTCCCTGCGGGGAGGGTGGCGTGGTGAGGCAGGGCAATGCCCCGGCCAGGAGGGATGCTCCTCCGGATGGGAAACGAGCTGGGTGGAGGCAAGGGAGGGCAGGAGGGAAGAGATGTGGGAACAGAGACCGACACATGGGTGCTGGCTTATCCATGGTGGGCTGTTTGGGCAAGGCCGGGCTTGTTTGACCCCAAAGCCACTTGGGATAAAGGAGCTTAAGGCACTGCTCTGCCCAGGGCCACAGCAGCTGCCAGCACCCCCTGCCTGCGTCTTGCAGGGGCGCCTCGCTGCAAGTGTCATCTCTGATGCTGCATCCGAGCCTCAGGGATGCCTTGGCCCCCGCTTCCATGGCCACAGGGTGCAGGACAGTGTCCAGGCTGGGGTCCACCTGTCCTTGGGGACAGGGAACAGCCCCAGAGCAGTGTTGATCCTCTCTCTCAACCACCACCCATGGGGAAACCCACCCCAACCTGCACTGTTTCACTCAGCCCTTGGCCCCGGGCCGGCCACCCACCCGTCCCCCATCACTCAACGCATCCCGAGGGTGGAAGAAGCATCTTCAACAGCCTGGCATGACCTGCTGACACCGTGCAAATACCGTACACATGCAAAGCTGTGAACACCTCTGTGCACAGAGATAAGATCACATGCGATAAGATCCACGGCTACACAAACACGCTCCCGGGGAGATATTAAATCAGGCAAGGGGAACGGCCCCAGATGCCCAAACTCGCTAACAGACAGATGCAAACATTGAGCGAGACACCCGGAGCCCGCGACATGTGCATACACACAGTCAGACACATCCATACACAATACCTCATTAAACATGGGCAGTGTACAGTCCCAGATTAGGTCTGGCTGGGCTGTGGGCACCCAGCCAGGCTGGGATCAGGGTTCAACTTCAGCTTTGACAAGTCCTGAAGTCTCACGAGCTGTTCTCGTGGGATTCCTGTCATCCTGGACTGTCAGCGGGCACAGAGGGGCAGCCCTGGGCTGGAACAGGGGACAGAAATGCTAAAGCTCAGGTCCTCAGAGCAGGTTCAAATCCCCTGAACCTGTTGGGGATGCCCCATCATTGGAAGAGTTCAGGGTCAGGTTGGACAGGGCTTTGAGCAACCTCAGTAGTGAAAGATGTCCAGGGAGGATGGACTAGATGATGTGTGGCCAGCAGGTCAAAGGAGGCGATTCTTCCACTCTGCTGTGGTGAGACCCTACCTGGAGTACTGCGTGTACCTCTGGAGCCCCAAACAGAGGAAAGACATGGACCTGTTGGAGTGGGGCCAGAGGAGGCCATGAAGATGCTGCGAGGGCTGGAGCCCCTCTGCTGGGAGGACAGGCTGGGAGAGTTGGGGGGGTTCAGCCTGGATAAGAGAAGGCTCTGGGGAGACCTTAGAGCCCCTTCCAGTGCCCAAAGGGGCTCCAGAAGAGCTGGGGAGGGACTTTTTCCAAGGGCATGTAGGGATAGGATGAGGGGGAATGGCTTCAAACTGAAAGAGGGGAGATTTAGATTAGATATCAGGGAAAAAACATTCACTGTGAAGGTGGTGAGCCCCTGGGGCAGGTCGCCCCGAGAAGCTGTGGCTGCCCCATCCCTCGAGGTGTTCAAGGCCAGGTTGGACGGGGCTTGGAGCAACCTGGGCTGGTGGGAGGTGTCCCGGCCCAGGGCAGGGGGGTGGGAACTGGATGATCATTAAGGTCCCTTCCAACCCAAACCATTCTGTGATCCTAGGATATGATTTTATGTTTAAAGGTCTCTTCTGAGCCAAACCATTCTCTGTTTTTATGACCTAGGGATGGATTTGGCTTCAGCCCGTGGCACCCCCGTGGGACAACCAGCCGGAGCGGCGGGACGTGCATCTACCCCCTCCGGGGCCGGGACCCGTCAACCCCCCGCCGCCCCGGGCCGGTCCGTCCCAGGGCCTTTGCTGCCACCTCTCCGCGCTGCGGGGAAGCACAGCCCGGTCCCGGCCCCGGTGCGGCGGGGGGGGGCGGACCCCGTCTCCCCCAGCCCGGCGGGGTGTCCCGGGGCCGGGAAGGGCAGCTGCGGGGCGGACGGTGCTGCCGTTCCCGCGGGAGCCGCGTACCCGGAGGGTACAGCCTCTGCTGCCGCCTCAACGTATTTCACCCCTTTGTTATAAACACATCGTGTCAAGAGACAACAAATTTTCTACGTTGTCATTGCTGTGAAGTGACGCCCGGGACGGAGTGGTGATAAGGGCTCTTGGCTTCTCCTGCCCCGAGCTCTCTGCCTGGGCAGCAAGTTGCCCATCAGTAACTAAAATGCTTTCCAAACCCTCCTGCTTTCAAAAGGTCTCTCTTCTCCCTCATTTCCAGACTGCTCCAGGTCAGTGACATGTCGTTGCAGGCTCTAGCTCAGTGCCACCTGCGAGCCTTGCAAGGTCCCTCCCCTGCTCCTGCTCCCCACGCATCCCGCTTGCCCCATGCCTTGTCTCCCACTCCCAGCCCTGCTCCGGCAACATGCCCGAGATTCCTGTGCTCAGCTCTTCTTCCCAGTGTGATGAAGTGTCCCACCTCAAACTGGGAGAACTTCTGCCCAGCGCCTCGGGGATGATGTACTCACTGTGCTGTGCTTCCCACCTCCAAGGGCTGAGGTGTTCTGCAGTGAGTGGCAGGTCCCCACAGAGGACAGGGCAGGGGAGGTCAGGCACAGGCACTGCACAGCACCAGTGCAGCTGCCTGCCTCAGCCTCTGCCCACAATGCAGCTCTCTGCATGCCCGTGTGGGCCACCACGTCTGTCAGAGACTAGCCCAGTCAGCAGCTGGTAGGATTGGATTTGGGACAGGGCATTAAGTGGTTGTTTGGGGTCTGGAGGCCAACAGGCCCACCAGGATGTTCAAGCATGGGTGCTGGGCATCCTCGTGGATGGAGACAGGCCATCCTTCATGAACCATCCCCGTTTTCCTGTTGGGACAGGCAATGGGCTTGTGCAAGCGATCCTCAGATGTACCACAGGCACGGAGCAGTGGTTCCTCCACCACATCACTTCTGAGCGTGACCATCAGCTCTAAGCAATGTTTCTTCCTTCAAATGCCAGATGGACTTCTAACCCCATACGGGCATCCTGGAGAGAGGGAAGGCCAGAATGTCGCCCTAAAGCAAACCTCCAGAGCCAGGCCTGGGAAAGAGGAACGCTTCACATCTTCATTGTGTCACCAAGTCCTCACAGTACATAGCAACAGGGAAACACAATTATTGAGACAAATGCAGCTGCCTCCCACATGAAGGAAACAGAACTGGTCAAAGCCGGGAAGCTCAGGAGGGGGGAAGGAGAAAATTTTCATAAAATACTCTTTTTTAATGACAGCGGGGCTAAATGCTCATTGCACACATGCACACACACACACACAAAACAAACAAACAAAAGCCCTAACACACACTGAGGTCCTCCAGCGATGCCTTGAACTGGTTTGTGGGAGAGCCTCCCTACAATGCCACCATCTCAATGGCCGCCCCTCTCCTGCGTTGACAAAAGGCAGCGTCACACATGCCTGAAGAAGCCGGTCCCAGAGCCCGTTTGCTGTTCTTTCCATTGTTTCACTTTAATGAATTGCTAGCGAGGGATGACCTTTCCCTCTTCCTCCTCAACAAAGAAATGAATACATTTCTCAAAATCACGGGGGAAAAGAAAACATGTCAGAAGGCACGATGGCCGCAGAGCTACTGAACATGCCATTGACAAAGACCAAGAGAACTGCAGCAAGCCAGCACGGACAAAGAGCCGTGGTGACCAGGGAGCATCAGGGGGGCTTTGGATGGAGGGGATGCTCCTGCAAACTCAGGGCTGCAGGTGAAAAGTGCTCTGGGGACTCAGGCTTTCACCAAGACCTGCACAAAGCAGGTCCCAAAGATCTCCTCTGAGGTGGGACTCCATCTGCCAGCCAGCAAGAGGACTCATGCCTGTCCTGAAGAGCTGGCACCCCAGGAAGGAGCAAGACCTGCCTGTATGCATACACCAGAGCCAAAGCTGATGGGCTGCAGGTTCACAGAAGCCTCGCAGCCCCCATGTCTCCATCACCCCAACACCTTCCTTGGGCACAGCAGCAAAGGGCTTGGACCTCATTGCCCCCAGCAGAGGGAAGCTCCGGCAGCATGGCCAGGTCCCTGCTCATCCCTTTGCCAGGGATAAGGCAAAATCATTAAATGCTGAGGTCACTGCAGGCCCAAACGGGCACCTCAGCCTGGATTTATCCTGCTTAATGTTAACATCTCCACAGTTAATGGAGGAAAGCAGGTGACTCCTGGAGAATGCCCTGACTCGAGGCCAACCACATGGAGCTCTGAAGGTGCCTTCTTCACTACAGAGATGCTGCTACTCCTCATTTTGGCACAGTATGCACTGCTACTTCAGCTCTGGGAAAATAGCTCTGAAGCACGAAGTCTTCTGCAGGCCCAGTGAGACCAAAACAGTCCTGTGACCCTTCCTGGTATCAGCTAGCCATCACTTCACCAAGCAGTTGTCTCCATGGATCAGTTGTCCTAGACCTACCCAGATGGCTGCTCCAACAGACAGGGCTACAGCCGCAGCTGGACCCAGCAGACGCTAATTTATTTTGAAGGACCCCACCACCCCTTTTCCATGGCATCTCTGAGCTTCAGGAGGAGAATCCCACTGCTGATGGGTGTTAGAGAAGGAGCAGGTTTTCCCCAGCACTTCCCACCCTTCAGCCTGTTGCAAATAGTGTTGTGTATCAGCAGCTCCACCCAAATCCCTGCCAACATCCAATCATCTGCAACTCCTTAGTATGCAGCATTCCCTTTCTTTATTTCATTGGTGTTTCTGGAGTTAACCTTCCTGCTCCCCGGCTGCAGCCACCACCCAGCGTCTCGTCTGGATGTGGTGGGTGCTCATGGGTTGGTGTGCTGCCTCCTGGCTCTGCAAGAGTTAACGCTGCTGAGATGGGGCACACAAGCATTGACTCATGCCCTTTCCTTGCATGGTTTGGTTGGGTTTTTTTTGGTGAGCTGGTTTTCCATGAATTTTGGAGCTCTTGCAGAATATTTAAGCTGCTGCTGCTCAGTGTGGAGCAGCACAACCTCCGTCAAAAGCTGGTGGGAGGAGTTCTCCCCATCTTTTGTGCTCCTGGTGGCAGCAATCAGCTCCTTCTTCCCATCTTCTGTGCTCCTGATGGCAGCAGCCAGCTCTTCCTGTCCCTCCCATGTTGCTGAGGTCCACACATCCCACGGAGGCTGGACGTCCCCCTGCAGAAATACAGCCACTGACCCTGCCATACTTGCATGAAAGCACCTTTCCTTGGCCCCACGCACCATGCCATGCCACACTATGCCATGGCCGTAGCTAACCACCTAGTCTCTCCTCTCTCACCGCTTTTCCTCCACTAAGCAAATTCTCCTTAAAAATACCTTTTGCCCTGTTTACACCTGTGCTGGCTCAGGGCAGGGTGGGAATGTGCTGTCGCAGGTCGTCCAGGCTGCCCAGCTGGAGCATGGCCAAGCGCGGGGACCAAAGCCTGCCCTCCCCGGCCGCACAGCAAGCGCACGGAGTCGGAAAAAATGACGTGGGAGGTTTTCCGTTGGAGGACACTCCTTCCCTGCTCAGTGTTCAGGGCTGGAAAGCTCTGGGAAAGA
>NW_009648642.1:582417-589225 GCF_000708025.1 Charadrius vociferus
GGGGTCAGGGCTAATCCAAGCAGAGCCGACGGGAGGGGAGGGAGGTGGCGGGGGGAGTCAAGCGTTGACGCGCTGAGAGGTAAAAGCTGTGTCAGACACTCCCAGGAGGGAGGAAACAAATGTATAATCAAAACAAAACCGGCTGGGGCTCGTGTGGTTGATGGTGGGTCTCTTGGGGGCTCGAATTTTATGTTCAGCTGCTGCAGACGGCATGGAAGGGAGAGCAGAGCTGGGGGTGCTGCTGTCGGGGCCATGGTTGACTCACCCACCTTGCAGGCAGCCAGGTATATACCTGGTCTCAAAAACATCAAGATGCCCAATAGTTCTTAGACCAGCCTGCAGATGCTCAAGGCATCTTAGGTCCTATCTCCAAGGGATGGTCGGCCAGGAGCTCAGGCTGACAGACACCCTGTGGATCGTGTTAGGACTGCTGTGACATGCCAGAAACACTCTTGCTTCCCCACCCTGTGTTTGCACAAAGCTTCAGGCCCTGGAAATGCAGCTACCAAGCAAAGCTCACCACCCCAGCAGGAGCAGAGGACCAGGAGCAACTCAACAAAACCCAAGCTGTCACTCTCCGGGCAGCTCTCACCCTGCCAGGCATGCTACGCTGCTCCCATCCCGGCTGGAGACAGCTTTGGAGCAGTCCTGCTGGGGTCCTGGAGGTCCCAGGGGAACCACAGCGCTCTGTGCTTGGGTCGACACAGGATCCAGGGCACCGCAGGCATGTGGAGCACCAGCATGCATCTAGAGCAAAGGGGAGCTCTTTGCCTGCCAGTACATGATTGACTCGACGTTGAGTCTTAGGCGCAAGTCCAAGCCATGTGATGATACTAAGCAGTGTCTGATAATAAAATCAGCACCAGACAGCAGAGCCCATTTGTTTCAGATCAAGAGGATTACCAAGATTTTTACAGGTTTGCTAACAAACAGTGGGGTATTTGTGTGGAGTTGTCTGGGCCAAATCCATCTTTCATCCAGAAGTCTCCCCACAGCTCTGACACTGGGAGCTGGGGGAGCTGAGCATCTCCTTTTTTCAGGCATGCCTTTTGTTCATCTAAACAGGATGCAGGACTGAAAAACACATTGAAATCTCTCATCAAAAGCTAGCCAAAACGCAGCGCATGGCTTTCTAGCGCTTTTGAACGGGTTTGAGTTTTTTGTGTTAATTTTTTTAACTCAGGGGATTGAAATTATTCAGTTAAAAAAAAAAAAAAAAGAAAAAATAAGAGTAGTGCATAGGCGATGTGATGATAGAGGCATGCAGGTGCAGAAGGGCATGTGTGTGCCCTGTTCCTCCAGCCAGGCAGGTCACAGCCCTGCGCAGTCCCCTGGGACGGGATCTGCATCTGCAGTGTTGGAATAGATGTTCCTCACCGAGTTCCCAGCCCTACCCCATCCATTACACTGGTCCCCAGCTTTTCTTTTAATGTATCTTAGTTTCTGAGTCTTAAGGCCATGCTAGTATCACATTATCTCCATGGTGGTGGCAGCTCAAGCCTTCCTTTTCTTTGCCACCCCCCCGCAACCCCCCCAACCAAGCAAAGTAGAAGCCCCCAAGCACTGTGACTCCAAGAGCTTGGCCCTTAGGAGAAACATGCCATCACATGAGACTCAGGGAGGACAATTTGGCAGGGCTGCAGTGCAAAGTCATGACATCCAGTGCTCTGATGGACCAATTGGAGGAGACACGGGATGCACCAAGGTCTGGCTGAGTCACGCCACCATCCTTTAAACCACTCCCTCTCCCAGTATCCCCAGTACCATTGATCAATCCAGGAGGAGATGTGCTGTTGATGGGCGCATTGTCTGGGAGCAGCCCTGAACAGCTGCTTGGGGACGGCATAATGCCACAGACCGGTGAAGCTTTACGATTGCAATTTCTCCATCCAGATTGCCCTGGTTTTGAATGGCCGCTGAGCCTCTCGCTGCAGCCATCTCCTCCCAGTCCCCACAGGCAGCGGGGGAGGGGGGGGGTGACTATGTCCATTTTACAGGCAGGGACTGAGCCCAGCAGGGACCTCTGCCCGCGCGATGGCAGGATGCGGTGGGACGGCAAGGTGCCTCAGTGGACTCGGGTCTGGCTGAAGACCAAACGCAGGAGCAGCCACCCCTGGGAGGGCTCCGAGATGGAGGTGGAGGGAGTCTGAAGCAGAGGGCGGTGAGACGGGGGGGCTACTTGTGCACCGACCTGCTGACAAGCTGCCTCGCCAGGGCTTGACGCCCCTCCAGGGACCCTTCCCGTGGGAAGCAGCGCAGCCTCTACCACTTGCCCCACGGAGCGCTGGCATGGGGTGCGTGGTGTCCCTGACCCCCATGCCCAAACTGGCAGAGGCCCCTCCCGGCACAGCAGAAGTCCCTTCTCCCCTGAGAGCGTGGCAGAGCCATGGCTGCCAAGTGCACGGCATCTGAGGGGTTAAGAAAACCAAACCTGCCACAAGAGATTTGAGTAGAAACTCCACTAGAGACCTTGAAATCCTGTTAATTGATGCCACACATGTGCTGCGTTTAACCTCTGCCCTTTGCTGTAATAGTTTACACAAGTGGCACGAAGGCCGATGTCTCCTGATGCGCGGGGCGGTCTGCGCAAGCCCGAACCCGCTGCAATCGTGCCAGGCATCCTCCAAGTGAGGGTCACCTCCTCGGCGCCAAGCTTCTCCATCCCAAAGCTCTCCAATGGGCGTTTCAGCTCACAAGCTCTCGTACAGTAATCAGCTGCTGTTTGCAGGCAAGTCCTGGGCAAAGGAAGAGTTCATGTATAATTATTCAGTTATTTGCAATAAAACCCTTGTCACGGTCTCCGGGGTGAACATGGTCCTTCCAGCTAGTGCCTGGACAGGCAGCGTCCCCATCCTGCTTGGTCTCACCCAGGGGTGGAGAGAGGAGCTACTGCTGCTTGTGGTTAACACCAAGGGTGAGAGACCAGCATCTTCCCAGCGCTGACGATGGGAGGTTTCTTCTTTATCGCTTGGGAAAGAAACCGTGGAGTCAAGACTGAAAAAAAGATCAGAAGAGTTATGGCCATTGTTAACCCCTATTAGAGCCGGGCAAAGGATAGACTAAATGAGTCCTCCCAGGTTTATCCATCTTAAAAACCCCCAAGTAGGCAAAAAATTAAAGAAGAGCCTTGTAACTCCTACCCAATGTGGGTCACACTTCAAATCAGCTTGTTTCCTCTGGTGTGCCGGCTTTGGGATTGGACACAAGAGAGGTTTGCTCTGGCAGTGGGGCACCAGGTAGAAAGGAGAGAAGGTCTCCAGGACAAGGCAGGAGACACCAGGACTTGCTGCAGCTGGGGAAAGTCCCGGCTCATGGGAACTTGCAGAGTTATCACAGAATCACAGAACGGTCAGGGTTGGAAGGGACCTCTGGAGATCATCTAGTCCAGCCCCCATGGGGTTACCAGTTACCAGTGATGATGCTCTGCATGCTTGCTCTTCAGCCTCAGGAGCTGGTACCTCACCTAGGATGACAATGCCCAGTTAACACCTGAGCCATTGCAGTGGGAGACAAATCCCAGATGACACATTGACAGGTACGTGGTGGATCCACCAGAGTCCCCAGACCAGGTCGGTCAAGATGCAGCACTCGGGTCACCAGAGCCGTGCCAGCACCAAGAGCAGCCCATCAGCCTTCCAGTCATGAAGCATAATTATTATACTATTACTGCAGTATAGTCAACCGTTATCAGGGAGTGGAGCCACAGGATGAGGGGTAACAGTTGTAAACTGAAAGAGGGGAGATTTAGATGAGATATCAGGAAGAAATTCTTGCCTGTGAGGGTGGTGAGCCCCTGGCGCAGGTTGCCCCGAGAAGCTGTGGCTGCCCCATCCCGGGATGTGTTCAAGGCCAGGTTGGACGGGGCTTGGAGCAACGTGGGCTGGTGGGAGGTGTCCCTGCCCAGGGCAGGGGCGTTGCAACTAGGTGATCTTTAAGGTCCCTTCCAACCCAAACTATTCTATGATTCTATGAAATAGATGATCTGCTCTTGGACAACCCAGAGGTAGATTTATACGACGTCTTTTTTCATCACCACTGTTATTACCATCCTGTCTTCACCAATCAAGTGATTCAGGGCCATGTCCAAGGTCCCAGATGAAGAAGGAACTGACACTGCACCGTATATTCAAGTGCAATAGCAGCCCTTGACATTGGGTGCTGTGGAGGTAAGAGCTTCTGGACGCAGTAGAGCAAGTATTATTTGTTATCTACTCCCATTCCTACTTGTCCAACAGCTCCATTAAAATCCCTTCTGGTAGAACCATAGGGCAGGGAGAAGCTGCACCCCACGGTGAGCACCTATCTGCCAGAGCTGAGATTCACTCCAACCCGCGACCGCCTCTCACTCACAAACTGCTCTATTAAAGACAACTCCTAAAGGTTACCCTTCAAATTCACACCAAAAGATGCAAATGAAAATATCTCTTCAAAAGCACTTATTTTTCTTCCTCTTGGCAAGATTAAAAAGAGATCTCAGATCTCCTTTCACTGTTTCTGCTTTCCCTTCAGACCGTGGGGGACTGACACAGACAGCCCTGACACTGGTGGAAAGATGCGCTCCAGAAGAGAACCGACCCCTCCGTGCCCTTCCAACCAGCTGTAATTTTAAACCCAGTAGTGCTGAAGGGCCTGTTTTATTTCAGAATATTTGTGATCAATCAGGCACCTGGGAACCAAAACACTTGTGGGGACAGGGAGGACTGTCCTGGGTGAAGCAGTGGACGCGAGGCAAGGTGTGACAGCACAAGGGGTTTCTCAGAGGTGCTTTGGGCCAGGCTCTCACCAGCTCATCACCTCTGACAAAGCCAGATCTCCCAAGGGACCAGCGCCCATCAGATTAAAGGCTGGATCTTCAGTAGCTCCTGCTCAGAAGTGTCTGACCAAAGTTTTGGGCAGCGGCGGTGCAGGGGGTTGCTGAGGTCCCGCGGGCACAGGACCTCTCGCCAGTGCCGCCTCCGGGTGGGAAACCCTTTGAGAGTGGCTGCCAGTAGTGCTTGCCTTTGACATCATGAGAGGGAGACAACGCGGAGAACATCACCCCGTGCTAATCAGCCAGGCCCTTGTTTTATCTTCAAATATTCCTGCACGCAGCCATTAAAGCTGCCCAGCCAATATCCCAGAGACAATTCTCTTTGAACAGCCGCTTTGTCTGGTAACTTTATTTACACTTTTGATGCCAATGTTTATCCACTCTTTAAAAAGCTATTCAGAGCGTCTCCGAAATTAACTTCAGATGTGAGAGCAATGGGAACATTCCCTACATCATATTTCATACACTTTCGTGTTATTTAATTCTTGGAAACTCTTTTTTTTAAATATAAAAATATTTTTTAAAAAATCTCCAAGGTTTTGGAGAGTATAACCTCTCCCTGTGTGGTCTGCAAAATCTGGCTGTAAAGCTCTTTCCTAAAGTTCACAAACTCCATTATAAATCGTCTCCTTATCTTGCTTATTGGGTTTCTGTTTTCACTGACATACATCCTGGATAAGAAAATGCTCCAAAGTGGCCTCCACCACCAAGAGGCCTGCTCCACTGGCAAGAGAACCTCTGCCTGGGGATGGCACAGATGCCCAGAGGAGATGGGGATGAGGTGGGGTGGAATGTGATGGGATAGGGATAGGGTGGGACGGGGTAGGATGGGATAAAATTATGAGATGAGATGAGATGATGAAATGAGATGAGATGAGATGAGATGAGATGAGATGATGAGATGATGAGATGACATGAGACAAGACGAGCTGAGACCAGATGAGAGCACTTGCTTTTCCCCATTTCACCGCAAACCTTCCCTCAGATTTCAATCTTTTTTCCCCAAGATGCCTTAGAACAGGGAAACTGATTTTTGGCACAGGAAAAAGAAGCCCAGAGCAGCCTGGTACTCACAGGGCTCGCTGGAGACCGAGTCCCTGGAGGGTTGGGGCAGGCCACCAGGTCTGCTCCACATGGAAGCAGCTGCAGTGGCCCAGCAGACCTGAGCCCCAGGAGGTGGCTGCACCATCAGCGCCTGGACCCAACACATGTGCCCATGAAGGTTTGCACATTGACTCTTCCAGTGATGGCCAGCTGGAGCTGGAAGAAGGCATCACGTATAGCCAGGACTAGTCTTTCCTTTTCCCATCCCCATCCCGCTAGTATGGCATGGATGAGGCCATAGGCAGGCAGGTTCCTCCCCTGACTGGTGAAGACCCTTCGCAGCCATCATTGTGTAGACCATGAGGGTCACCCAAGAGGCTGCAGCAGAGCTGGCAACACTGCCGGCTCCCAGACAGAAGGCGTCACTGCCTCTGGTCAGGTCTTGGGCTGTGGCTTTCCAGCTGTTAAATAAGTTAAAAGGCTTCTTCCCAGGGGGGTAATTTTCAGAAAAATCCAGTAGGCAGCTGGAGACAGCCTCCAAAACCAGCCGGCAGAGCCGAAAATCCTGCCTGAGTGCAGGTATTTCATCAGCAGCCGGCTGTCGGTCCCTATGGCAGATGGGCCCCTCCCTGCCTGCAGCCCGGGATGTCCAGCCGAGGAAGCCAGGCAGCCAGAGGACCCGGAGCAGATCCGGAAAGGCAGACGGTTCCTGCTGCCGGGCCAAGCCAGAGCGGTGTCTGATGAAAACCACTGCATCTCCTGGGACACTGCAGCTGCGAACAAACCTCTGGACAGGACTAAGGACCTGATGACAGCAAAGGGCTTGGACAGGGAAGAGGGAATTCGAGACGCTGTATTATTTGGACTCATTAGCAAGCAAGACTTCCATGCGGTTAACACCCGCCCTGCTCCAGCGCCAGGACCCAGTGTGCCAGACAAATCCATCCCTGACCT
>NW_009648642.1:589248-615391 GCF_000708025.1 Charadrius vociferus
CCTGGAAAAAGGGGGGGTGCCTTTACCCCCGCCCCTGCAGCCACAGCCGTGCCAGCTCCCTGGCAGGGTCTTCCCCAGGCTCCCCCCAGGAGGACGCACGGCTGCGCATCATGTCCCAGGCTGCAGGGCAGCATCCCGCCGGCTACAGAGCGGTGCTGCTCGTCCCTGAGCACCTTGCCCCGGGCACCCCAGCAGGGACAGAGACGTCCACGGGGGCGGCTGGGGAGGGAGGAGAGCCGAGAGGGATGGTGGGAGGCTGCCACGCTAAATTCCGGCATGGTCGGGCATCCAGGTGAGACCACGAGAAAGGTTTATCACCTTCCCTGGGTGGCAGGGGAATGGAAGGGGTGGTACTGCGTCCTCCTGGCAGGCTCGGAGACATCCGTTATTTATAGAGCACTTGGGGATGCTCAGAAGCGAGGCGCCACACAAGCACGAAATGTCATTACAAAGGATATGATTTAAGGCCGGGCAGGGCCGGGAGGGGAGGGGGATCCAGTTTGCGTGGAAGACTATACAAAATAAATCCTGTCCGAAAGGCCTCCCGCCTCCGCAGCAGAAAGTGGAGCTGTATCAGCCGGCCTTTCTCTGCCGTGCTCTCCTTCTTCCTTTTACAGGCATGAAGAAGGTTTTTTTCACTCATCTTTGCTGCAAGACTTGCTGGGTCCCGCCAGCTGATCCATGGCCAAGGGGAACATCAAGGGAGGGGGAAAATGAAGGGATCTAGCTCTCCTCCAAGGTGGGAGCTCTGCAGCCACATCCACCGTCAACCAGGCGACCTGCAGGGTCACCGGAGGGATGAGGGCTTTGGAGGCACCACTGGCCACATGCACCAGTCGGGAGAGGCTGCAGAAGAAGGAAAGCTGGTGGGCCAGATCCATGTCTCCAGCATGCCACCGCTCCGCTCCTCCCAGCACAGCCAGGCTCCAGGCTCCTCTCACCCCATGGCCGCACATCTACTCCTGCTGCCACTCTCAGCCCGGACCTCTGCTCAGAGACCAATGTCATCAGCTCTCCCCTTCCCATCTCCAGTGATAACACCCACTGTCTGCATCACACAGCGTAACAGTACACATCTGCCAGCCGATATCGCCAGCGCTGGGAGAGGCGCTCCAGAGAAGCTGCAGGAAAAGCATCGCTTAAGCCCTCGGCTGTGGTGGATGTGTAGACATGGGCAGGAAGAGCTGGGCAGGATCTGGCCATTAGAGAGTGACCCATAAGCCATTGGTGGAGGGGAGGTGATGGGGAGAGTCGGGCTGGTGCCTCAGTCCTCTGCCCCAGCGGTGGCTCGGGCAGACCTTGCTGGTGCAGCTGAGGAGGTGTCTGGGTGCCCGCCCTGCCCCTCTGCCAGAGGCCAGGAGTCCCAACGCACCGCAGACTATGTCCATCATTCACCAGGGCTCCATGGTGGCTAGGCGGGTGTCCCGGGGTGGCAGCAGGGTGCTCGGGGCTCACCAGCCCATACCTCAGCCCCACCGGAGGCTGGAGATGCCCTGGGTCGGGGCTTTGCCCCACAGTGCCACCAGAGCAGGAGCAAACTGAAACGGGGCTCCAGTCAGCGGGGATCCCACCCTCAAGACTTCTCTTCTTGTCTGGAAATGGGACAAAAGGAAGTTGTGGCTGGAAGGGTTTGCCAAAAGTGTTACTTTTTTTTTATTTTAAGGGAAATGACAAAAAGAAAATTCTTCATTTTCAGCTTTCCTGTGAATTCTTCCCTCTCCCCCCACCCAGGGCAGGTAAGCAGCCAAGTACTGTTTCCACAGAAAAGGAAATCTCCTCCTCTTGCCTTTCCCTTGCATTTTCCAGGAAGGAGAAGAAACTCAAGATAAAGCTAGAGGAAGGGGAAGCCCATCAAAATAAATTAGCCCGCAGCAAAGTCACTGGGAAATGTTAAATGAACAAACAATAGTTTGCTGCTCTTCTTAAATTTCAAACCAAACTGGCTCTGCAGAGGACGGGGATCTCCATCCCCATGGAATTTCAGGCAGAAGAAGAGGAGGTCCTCTTTGGCTTGTCTGGGTGACGCCACTTAAAGCCCTTTGTGGCTCCTTCCTGCAGCCGCCTGGTCTCCACTTTTCACCGTGGAGAAGGGGAATCCGTTTCCCAGGAGAGCTGCCCCAAGGTCTGGATCGTTTTCTTTCTCCACTGGCTCTGAAGGAGGGCGAGGAGATACAGCTCCAAGCCCAGATACCTCTGTGATTTGGCCTGAAGTCAAGCAAGACAAACCCTGGCCTGCAGGCAGCTTTAACAAGGAATTTGCAACCCTAATTAGAAAAATAAGGGCATATTCACACAACATATAAATATAAAACAAAGGTTGAGTTTAAAGATTCAGGGTCTAGAGAGGAGCAAAACCAAAGAGGCCCCAAAGTTTCCGAGTTCCTGTTGGCTTTGGAGAGCGGTCCACGCCTGGGGAAGTTCAAGCTCCTCCAGATCTCCAGGGTCTGCAAAACCTGTGCCGAGGCTCTCCGGTGAGCAGGCTTGCTCCCACGGTTTCCGGCATTTCCTACTGCGGGAAGGTCTGGGAAATGCTGCAAGAACAGCCTTTCACAAAGTATTTTGGCACCTTTGCTTCCAACGGGGATGCAGAAAGTACAAAGGCTGCAAAACCTAAAAAGAAAAAATAGGGGGAGGGGGGCTAACCGAAGGTTTTCAAGTGTTAGCAAGTTTGAGTTGGGGGTGGTTCAAGTTGAAGGTGAAAGTTCGGGCGAGGTGTTCATTCTCTGTGAATCGGAGCATCCGTATTTATTTTAACCACGGAGCTGCAGGAAGCTGAGGATCAAGAGGCGGTTGTTGAGGGGCAGGGACTGCTCCCAGAGCCAACCCCCCACGCCAGAGCTGTGCGTGCCCTCTCTGACCAGGGCACTTTGGGGCTGGGAGATGATCTTAGCCTCATGCAAGATGTCAGAGCACAGCTGGAGGGTGGCAGCCCAGACAGCACATGCAAAACACCCTGATGTGGGCAAGGAGGTCAGGCACCCCGATGGGAGTGCTGCCTCTCCAGTTCAGCAGCTGGAGATAGTTCCAGGATGACCTGGAGGTGGTCCTAGGATGACCTGAAGATGGTCCTGGGGTGACCTGGAGGTGGTCCTAGGACTACCCGGTTTCCCTCTGAACTCCTAACAACATGCCTCTACCCACTGTGGAGCCGGACACGTCCACTGAGATGTGGCACCATGTGGCTGATGCCCCCATTGAATCCCAGGGAGCTGCCTGGCCAAGCCGGTGGAGGCACCTGAGCCCCGAGCACAGTGCTCAGGCTCACTAGAGAGCTGGGCAGCAGGGCAGGGTGACGGATGGGGACTGGGTGTTGCGCTCATAGCTGGCACCATCCCCCTCTCAGCGGCTCTGGGGAAGCTTTAAAATTCTTCAACAATGGAAAATTCCTTCCTCTCCACCTCAAAAAAAAAAAAATTTGCTTTGGGCAAACTGAAGCATTTTTGTGCCACTTCCGACTTTCCTTGATTTTGACTTTTCCATTTTGCCTTAGCCAACATGATGCAACAGCAAATTAAAACAAAGCGTCATTTTTCCCAAACACTGGAAATGGCCTGTCCTGAATCTGCTGAATGGACATGTGCTGACACTGCCAGGAAAAAAAAAAAAAAAAAAAAAGGAAAATAGGTCCCAAACCAAAATCCACGCAGCTTCCCAGATCTCAGCCACACTGTCCTGCTCGACACCGCATCCTCCCCTCAACATTTCGCTGACCGGCTGCACTTGCAGCACTTTTCTGCTGAAGCACCACATCAGCATCCCTTATTCTGCTGTTTAGCCAGAGGCCATGTTCTTACCTCCTCCACATCCCCTAATTATTATATTACAGAATGAATCCCAGAATCCCAGACCGGTGAGGGTTGGAAGGGACCTCTGGAGCTCCCCCAGTCCACCCCCTGCCAGAGCAGGGGCACCTCCAGCAGTGGCACAGGACGGCGTCCAGGCGGGTTTGGGATGGCTCCAGAGGGGGAGACTCCCTCACCTCTCTGGGCAGCCTGTGCCACTGCTCTGCCACCCTCACAGCAAAGAATGCCTCCTCAGGTTGAGATGGAACTTCCTATGCTCAAGTCTGTGCCCGTTCCCTCTTGTCCTATCACTGGGCACCACTGGAAACAGACTGTTCCCATCCCCCTGGCACCCTCCCTTGAAGGATTTATAAGCATTGATAAGATCCCTTCTCAGTCTTCTCTTCTCCAGACTAAAAAGCCCCAAGTCCCTCAGCCTTTCCTCATCAGAAAGATGCTCCAGTCCCCTCATCATCCCCGTAGCCCTTTGCTGGACCCTCTCCAGCAGTTCCCTGTCCTTCTTGAACTGGGGAGCCCCAAACTGGATGCAGTACTCCAGATGTGGCCTCACCAGGGCAGAGCAGAGGGGGAGGATGACCTCCCTCAACCTGCTGGCCACACTCTTCTTGATGCACCCCAGGATGCCATTGGCCTTCTTGGCCACCAGGGCACCTTGTTGGCTCATGGTCATCCTGCTGTCCCCCAGGACTCCCAGGTCCCTTTCCACAGAGCTGCTCTCCAGGAGGTCAGCTCCTAACCTGTACTGGTGCATGGGATTATTCCTCCCCAGATACAATACACTACACATATTGGCTGCCTTACACTTTGTGCTCACAAGAAGCAGGCTTGCATACGTGTAAGAGATGCTTGGCAGAGCTCAGAGCCTCTGTAAAGGCAGAACCAGCATCCTCGTTTTGCAGACAGCAAGCCAAGTCAAGGATGAAGGTTGCTCGGGGCTGGCATGTCTGCCCCAGCACCGCCATCACACCTCACTGGAAATAATAGCTAAAAACAAGACTGGAGGGTTTCTCAGGTCCCCAGCGGAAGCTGCAACTGAGTCTGGAAAAGGACTTGCCCCCACACTGCAACGTAGCCCCAGGAACCTCCAGGATGGTCCATCCTGAAGCCCAGCCTGAAGCCATCTCTGAGATGCCACAGCTGGAGCCCAAGGCAAGGAGGTGATGCAGGAGAATCCCTAAAAAGACATAAAGACTGGGAACGGCCTCTCCCAGCCTGCTCTGCTCGGCAAACCCAGTGCTAGTCCCTCCCTGTACAGTAGCACCCAGTTCTTCAAGAAGTCTTTGAATAGGGAAGAAAACAACATATGCGATCCAAATTACAAAAACAAAGCCCAAACAAAGGCCGTAAAATCTAATAATTAACAGAGCAAATAAGCTGAACGCCCATTAGGTTGCACATATTAGGTAATGACAAGTAGTTCGCAATAACCACTTCTGAATGGACTTCACCCAATATGCATTTAATTAGGGTTTAATAAAGCAACAGCATGTTCTTAAAGGCCAATTAGAAACATATTCACTGAGGTTTAGAAGCTATGTAATAGATGCCTGTAGGAACCAGATACGTGCTGATTACATAGCTATTAATCCTCAATAAAGGGTCTAATAATCATTTTGTGCTTCAGGAGCAGGCAGCTGCTTTATTAAATCTTAATGAAACGCATGCTTGGGAGCTTTCCTTCAAAGCCAGCCCGCGTTAGGAAGATGGGCTTAGAAGTGGCAGTCTGCTGAGAGAAAAGACCCCCTCCTCGTCGCCACCTCTGCCACCGCTGCGGCAGGTTTGAGGCCAACTCTGTCCCCGGAGCAGCCGGGACGGAGGCGGTTGATTCCTGCTCTGATGGGAGCGAGAGATCTCTGGGTCTGGCAGAGCCCCGAGACATTTCACCCCGTGCCGAACATTTGCTCATGTGGGGAAACATCTCCATGAATCGAAGCATCCATCCGGTCCACAGCTACATGACCGGAGCGTCTCTGCACAGCGCCTACCAGTGCTCCAGGCAGGAGAGGAGCAAAGCCCCGGGCTCACGTGGTGGTGCCACATGACATGAGGAGCAGCTCAGCCACTTTTTTAGGAGTTTACCTCCTGCCTGGATTCACGACTGCCCAAAAAGGAGCCAAACTGAAGGGAATGAGCTCCCACCATCACCCTAAGAGGAGCTGGTCTGATCCGCGGTCTGGGCCAGACCAGCTGGTGGCTTCTTGCCACGTAACCTGTAGGATTGGAGGTTGGTCTAAAACCTGCCAAGCCATTACCAAGTCCCCGTGGACACACCCAGACAAGCCATGCCCACGCCTTTCCACAACTCTGTCAGAAAGCCAACAAAATGGCGTGGCAGGCTTAAAAACTGTCAGGTTGCAAAAACTTGTAATAAACACCTGTCTGTTTCTTCACCTTCTGGTTTCCCAGCCCTCTGACTCAGGGGTTTGGGTTTTCCACAGTGGCTGGAAACTTCAGCGACTGCAGTTGCGATGCAGCCGCACTTCACCCCTGTGCTGCCCTGGAGATGAAGATGTGCCTGGTCCTCACCTCGACACAGGCGGGAGCAGGGACCACCCCAACGCAGCAGCTGAAGAGTCGCCAGCCCATCCTCCTCCGCTGCCCAGGAGGACGAGGGCACGGCAAGCCAGAGCTGGTGCAGTGGGGCTGGAGCCAGCAGGCAGCACCCCGGGATGTATCCAAGCCCTGCGGCCATCTGTGGCACCGTCTGGCAGCGCTAGGCTCTTGCACAGCGCTGCCCACCAGTTCAGACTGGGGCTGGAGGGTGCAGGTCCCAGTGGGGTCCTGTCTCAGGCCAAGCCTGGCTCCTAATTAGCAACCCTTGTTAACCCATTTCAGCTGCGGACCAGAAGCCTGCCGCCTTGCATAGCGATGTCCAGGCACAGGGCACTGCAGGGGACCCATCCACTCACCTCCACTTCACCCCGCCGGGTGCGGGTCCAAGCCCGGGCAGTGGATGCCCGGTGATGAATTTCACAGAGGAGTAGCCAAAAGCCAGGACAAGCCACGGGGAAGAGCAGTGGAAGCCGTGGGCGCGAGCAACCCCGGGGTGAGAGGCGATGGAGATCAGCGAGGGTGGGCCATGGGGTGGCCCCCACAGCACTGAGCTTCAGCACTCCTGCGCTCGCTTGGCAGCAGGAGCGGGAAACGCAGGGAAAACACCCGGGATCCTCATGTGACATTCCAAATATTCTGCCCTTCTGAAAGCTCTCTGCAGTGTTACACCCTAATTAGCCCAATTAAGCAGAGCTCTGCCCCACAGGGCTGGCTGCTCGCTGGCTCCCATGCCAGGCAGGGGGTCTGGATCACAGGGCAAAGCCCCTCCAAGTCCTCCCCCTGGCCGTGGGTCTCTGAAGCCGGGGGAGCAGCTTGGAGGGGCAGTGCCCCACCTGCCCGTGGCTGTGGGGCTGAGGAGGGCACCCCCGAGACCTCCCGGCTCCACAACAGGGCTACCTCCACCTGCTTGAGTGATGCCCTGAGCATCACTCGCTCCCCGCACCTGCAGAGCACCCTCCTCCCTGGCTCATGCATGCCATGCATGTCCCCGCTTCTCCCAGATCCCCGTGCCACCATCCCAACCCCACACGGGCATCGCTTGCCGTGCCCACGTGCAACTAGAGCAGGAGTCCCACGAGGACTGGCACCCAAGCATCCTTCATTTTACCACCTGGGTCAGGCACGCACACGCTCACGGGTGCCAGAACCCCCAGGATGGTCGTTCCCCCAAATGGCGAGACTGTCCCCTCCCATGCCAACAGCTTCCCTGGCCAAAATTCTCCAAAAAAGGAGTCGCGATGGGCCACAGGCAGGGTGCGGGGGGTGCCCGCGGGCAGCTCTGAGCCAGGGAGCAGATGGTTTGCGTTAGGTGCTGTTGGGCCTCGCCTCGCCACAGATGGACAAAATCGTAACATCTCCCATGTTATTAATTAATGTGTTTTCACAGAAAATGCAAACTTCTTTCCGACCTTGCGGAGGAGTTAATCTGCTCCACAAATTTGCCCTACCAACAGCCCGAGTAGGGGCAGGAGCCTGCAGGGACAGACAGTCCCGGGGAAAGAAATGGACAAGGCATTTTACTACTCTTATTTCTCCCAGTGAAGAAAAGCTGGACCTGGCCTGGGTGCAGATTGCTCCCACCCACCCATCTGTCCCCCTGTGCGCCCTCCCAGCTTGGCATCCCGCTGCCTTGTGGGGATGGAGAGCTTCAGTGGTGGCTCCTGGTGAGACACCACGTGTGAGATGAAGAGCTGGGAGCTCCCCTCTTCTTCACACCGGTGAAATACCAACTTAACCACAGACACCCACTTTTAAGCATCTTCTCTGCATCGGGAAACCGGGCTGGAGAAAGATACTCCATCATGGACTCTGGTTACCTCCATTAGCAGTCTTAGGGTGGTCCTTCCCATCCAACCACATGTGGCTAAACTCCACGCTGCTCTGCTGCTGAGCTCAGAGCAGAGAACCCTTGGCTGGGCAGAGGTGCCCACAGCTGGCACAGCCTCTCCCCATTTTCAGGACATCCCTCTCTTCTCATTCAGCCAAGCCTGGTTTGCCCACTGCGTTGCTGCTCAGCAGTTTTCTAGTGGAAAACACAGCTTCTGCAAAAGTAGTGTTTTCCCCGCAAGAAAGTTCTGGTTTTCTCCCAAAGGCCAAGCCTGAGGCTTGTTTAGCTGAACCTGAACAGTTTGAGGTCAGCTTGAGATGAAACCTCCCGTGATGCAGCACAGTTTGCTGTCACGTACCCACCGTCCCACCATGACAGCTCAGGCCCCCGTGAAGCTCAGTCCAGGGAGAAACGCAGGGGCTGCCGATGCCCTGCCAGCACGGGAGGGCACAGGCTGGCATGTGTGAGCTGAAAATGAAGTTTGCTGAATTGAGCGGTTTTGTCCTCTTTTGGTTTTTTGGGTTTTTTTTTTCTTTTTGGAACTTTCCATCCCACAGAAGATTTTAACAAGTTGATTTTTCCACCTTCTTGAGGACAAAAACAAATTCTGAAATATCACAATTTCCACAAGGGCAAAACTCCTGATTTTCAGCCACTTTCTCCCAAGACCTTATCCCAGCAGTGCTGCCAGGAAGCCCCAGCCACCCACGCAGAAGATACCCACATATATAATCTTGGGTGTTCGATAAGGTATGAGCCCATAGCATCTCATCAGGGCCATCGCGTGGTCACCTCTCCCAGCCCGGCCACAGCATTGGAGCCAAACCCCAGTGCCATCCCCACCAGCTTTTGCTGAGCCACGGAGGTGGGGCACCCGGGGGAATCACAGGGTGCGCAGGGCAGGGCAAGAAGGACAATCACGCACGTTTGGGACACCCTGAAAAACATGACCTCAGAAAAGATATGGAGGCAACAGGGCCATATTTAACAACGATGCTTGAGGGAAGGATGTTTTCTAACACCAAAGAGCCAACAGACATGCCTGGAAGCCAAGTTTGAGCTTGAGACCTAGCAGAGGGCACAAGGCAGATGTCTTCAGCAAGGATGCTCTCGTACAGGGTCTGCCTTGCCCAATTTCCCTCCCTATGCCCCATCTTGTAGTTGGTTGGGTCCTACATTCAGGAAGGAGGGTGCCAAGAAAAGGAAAGAAAAAGATTTATTTTATTAGGAGCTCACAGGCATGCATTTAGAGACACCCCACAAGGTTCCACCAAAAGGCCTTTCTAACTGGGGTTGTGTGTCCAGCAACGGCTGATACCGGATGTTTAGGAGAACTCAAGAGAGTCCTTCCCAGGCACAGTCAGCTACTTTGGGACATCCAAATCACTGTCTTCGACGGCCACCAACACACCAAAATTACTCTGACCTCTTTTTGAACCAAACATGGTCAATTGGCGGTGTAAAACAAGCCTGTCTGTTGGCTAGCTATGGACAAAAACTGCAGCTAAGGAATTGCAGATTGTCACGAGCTGGTCCCTGTCCCATGAGGGCTGTTTGCAGAGACAAGAAGGGTTTGTCATATGGCAATTAGCTGCAAGGAATCCCCCAAACCCTCCAAAGCTGCTGCTTACTGCCTCTGGCCCTTGCAATAAACTTACTGCCGCTCTCCATTTCAGATGGCCAGCTGTTCCTTATTTCTAGACCTGTTTCCTTTCTACTAATTAATCAGCTCCAAATGTCGCTCCACGTGGTCTGCCTGAACATGAGGCCAGAAACACACCAGGACACACTTGCCCAGACCCCCTTGTGCCGCAGGTGAGGGGCCGGGAGTGCCGGCAGCAGGGCTGGGATGATCCTGCATGGCCACCCCTGGCTCCACATAGCCAGACCCTGCATTGCTCCGGGTCCAGGGCACAGGCAGCACTGCCTGTGTGGCAGGGGATGGTGGATGGAGCCACGTTGATGCTGCTCAGCCCGTTGTGCCGACTCCCGACTCCAGCTCCCCGCAGAGGGGGGCAAGCATCGGCCCCATCATTGCGTGTGACTGCAACTCACCTCCAGGCAGAGCTGGGGCTGAAGTCTCTGGGGGGAAAAAAAAGGGTTCACAAGACAAAAGAAAAACAACGGGTGGATGAAGCACTCTGCAAAGTGGGCCACACCAAGGTCAGATTGACTTACCCACAGCTGACATATCCCGGGCAGAGCTGCCTGCGCACGGAGCCAGCTGTGGGGAAAGACGAACAGGGACTCGCATCCAGGGCACCAGAGCCAGCGGCTGTCCCAGCCCCGAGCGGAGGAGCCGGGACTGGAGGCACTGCCAACACACCCGGGCTGTGCTGCTTCAGCTTGTGGTCTGACTCCCTTCCCCTTGGAAAAGTTGGAAGGAACCAAATTTTTCTTTTATTATCTTGGATCTGACTTGCACAGAGAAGGTGCTCCAAGGCCACCGGTGCCAGGACATTCACAAAGTTTCCCAGCAGAAGAATGAAGCAAAACAAGGGGAAGCTCTTTGATCTTTATGGGCCTGATGCTTTGAGCCAAGGTAGCGGTGAGCATGAAGCAGCACTTCCTGGCCAGGTTTGTGATGGTTCCTCCAGGCCATGGCCTCAAACGGCAGCATCGAGCCTCTTCCCACTGCCAGAGAGGTCCCCTTGCAGCAGGGCTGAGCATGGAGGGGTGCTGGGGACCAGAGCTCTGACCTCAACTCTGCTGCTCACCTCAGGCGAGGAGACACGTCTCAGTGCTTTGTTTTCATGAGACAGAAGGAACATCTCCTGGAGGGGCTCTTTGAGGTCTCAGGGTAGAAAGTATATTTGTGAGCTCAACATGAGCTGGCAATGTGCACTCACAGCCCAGAAGGCCAACCATATCCTGGGCTGTATCAAAAGAAGCGTGGCCAGCAGGTCAAGGGAGGCGATTCTGCCCCTCTACTCCACTCTCATGAGACCCCACCTGGAATATTGCATCCAGTTCTGGAGCCCCCAACATAAGAAGGACACAGACCTGTTGGTCCAGAGGAGGCCACGAAGATGACCCGAGGGCTGGAGTACCTCTGCTGGGAGGACAGGCTGACAGAGTTGGGGGGGTTCAGCCTGGAGAAGAGAAGGCTCTGGGGAGACCTTAGAGCCCCTTCCAGTTCCTAAAGGGGGCCTACAAGAAAGGTGGAGAGGGACTTTTCAAAAGGGCATGTAGGGATAGGACAAGGGGTAATGGCTTCAAACTGGAAGAGGGGAGATTTAGATTAGATATTAGGGAAAAAACATTTACTGTGAGGGTGGTGAGGCCCTGGGGCAGGTTGCCCCGAGAAGCTGTGGCTGCCCCATCCTTCGAGGTGTTCAAGGCCAGGTTGGACGGGGCTTGGAGCAACCTGGGCTGGTGGGAGGTGTTCCTGCCCAGGGCAGGGGGGTGGGAACTGGATGATCATTAAGGTCCCTTCCAACCTAAACCATTCTGCAATTCTCTGAGGTTCCCCCATGTGTACAGTGCAGCTGTTATAGACAGCACAGGCTGCTTCACCACGGTAAAGCTCTGCAGATGGAGGATGCCAATGGAACAACAGGCTTTTTTGCCATTTAGTCCCTTCTGAACCAGAAGGGTCACTTTGAGAAATTCAAATTGAAATCCGGATTTTGAAGATTTCATAGGACCGAGGAGGATTTTGGTGCTGCGCTCGTCCAACTCTGCTTCAAAACCTCATCCGCCCCAATGAGCAGTAGTGGCCAATCTCCAGAAAGGAAAAGGCTGCAATATCCAGCCTGATGGCCTGTTCCAGAGGTGGCGAGTCTCCTTGGTACAAGGCTGTAAAATGTAATGTGCCTTGGGTTTCTGCAAGCAAAAGGACCATGTGGAGGCAGGACCATCACCATGGCAGGAATTCGGGTCCTTCTTTAGGGTCTCAGATCTCCTGTTGCAGCTGTCGCAGGTCTGCAGCGCTGGCGTGCAAACTGAGTGGTAAACAGACACAAGTGGGACTTCCAGCACACCCTGCTTCCAGGCGTGACGGGGATATGGGGGGTCTTCTTGGAAGAGCAGAGGCAGCAGCAAGCCAGGGCCAAAATAACATCCAGAGCAATGCAGGCAGGCCTGAATTGGTTGGATTGGCCAAGTTATGAGAGATGAGTTATGGTTTTGTTAGGACAGTGGTGATTCCCATTCCCACCTCATGACTGAAGCCACACAGTTGTAGTCCCCTGAGCAAAATGTACCTTCTTATTCAGCTCCCAGAGGTTACATGGTGCAAGGACAGTTTTCCTTGCGCTCCTGAAGGAAGAGGAAATATACAGAGTATTCAAATACCATCGTGAAGATCCCATCCATCGCTTGTGCCACTGCATGGGTTAGATCACCCAAAGTAAGCAAGGGCTCCAGTCCAGCAAGCCAGTAGCTCTTCATGCAGGAGACATGTCCGAAGCCTGAACCTTGGCAGATCATACGACATGGGGGCTGCGAGCCCTGGAGCCTCTCTAGAAGCCACCCCACATGGAGAGCAGGGCTCTGTCCAACAGAGAGGACTCGGTATCTACAGCACCAGGGCAAGCAGCTCGCTGGAGCCATCCAACAGCGCCTCTGGCTTCTCCTCCTGCCCACGGCATAGCCCTGCTGAGATCCGCCTCACCGGCAGCGGGCTGCACCCACCAGCATCAGCCCCTCCAGCCTGGAGCGTGCCCTGGCCACATGCCCCGTGCTACCCCGTGCCACAGCCCCGCTGCTACCCCGTGCCACGGCCCCACTGCCAGCTTTGCTCCAGCACTGTCTGCATGTAGGGTTTCAGGACCTCCTCCTGCAGACGGATCTGTTTGTGCCAGCTGAGTTGCTCAACAGGACATCAGCTGCCTGGGTGGCAGACGCCCAGCACACAAACCTCCACCGAAGGACTGATGCCCCGTAGGCACAGGGCTGGCAGCACGTAGCTGCCGGTCCCACTCCCCCGGAGCTGTGCAAACCCTCCACCAAACCTCTAACCCTTCTTGGCGTGTGAAGAGCCCTCATCATCCCCAGGACATGAAAGGACCGATTCAAAGCTGTACCGACCGTGTTCCCATGTTGCTGCCCAGGGAACCAAAGCAGCTGAGGCCCTCGGACTCGTTGCACCAGTGGCAGCTGCAAAGCAGCCTGCGAGGTGGATGCAGGGGGCAGGCAGAGAGTGGCCAGCAGAGAAGCTCCGAAATCCCAGCTCTTCCCATCCCTTCCCAGCACATTGGAGGGAATGTGGGAGCCCCAGCCGGAGGTGAGGGGTGGCTGATGAACGAGGTGATAACACCTCAGCAGATGGTTCCAAAGGCTGCGCCGCGCTTGGGGGGCGTAGACAAAACACAGAGGTGAAGCCCAGATGTTTAACTTCAGCATCTGGATGTGATTCCTAAACAGAGACGCTCACATCTGACCATTCTGCCTGAAAATAAATGGTTTGTTTGACCTTCCCCATAGCCCACCCCAATATTTTCTGGATCTCTCCTAAACACATGGCAGCTGCTCCCTCCTTGCCCAGACCAGCCGCACGTCAGGCAAGCGCCTCAGGCATCGCTGGGGGCATGGCGGCAGCCGTGGGTGCCTGAGACACAGCATCAGGGGATGTGAGGCACGGGGCAGGTCGGGGCAGTGCCACAAGCCCAGAGGAAAGTCCAGCGGGGTGGAAAACATCCTTCTGCATTGCACCCACCCTGTTTTGGGCTCCCACTCAGCACGTTTTGGAGCAGGACACCAACCCTGGGTGCCCATCCTGCCCAAGAGCCCAGCTCAACCGCCAGGTGCCTGCTCCTGCCCAAAAGTCCTGTGGGAATGGGGGGTGATGGGACTATGGAGAGGGACTGGTCTGCAACCATGTCCTACCTTCAGCCCATGCAGTCCCCCCTCAGCTCACCCAGGCACCTGGGACCTGGCACAACCTGGGTCTCACTTCACCACTGCACCATCCCACTGCTAGCAGCGGGGACCTGCAGCAGGTGGCTTCTAAGCCAAGAAGGGACAAACCTGCTCGACACCTTGGGAGTGCTGGAAGAGCCTTGGGGAGAGAGGTCCCCAGGACATGTTGGAGCCAGGCAGTCCCTTTCAGAGAAGATATCTGATCTTGGATCTGAGATACCACGAGCAGGAGAATCCACCACACTCCTAATAAGTGGAAATTGTAGGCGTTGGGTGGTGTTGAAGCTGACAATGAAGATAGTGATTAGTGATGACGGGCAGTACCAATTAAGGCTAATCTGCCTCTAATGGCCAAGTCTGAGGGTAGTGTGTGTGACTGATGGTGACAAGTGATGGCAGCTGGAGGAGGCCACAGTGACCACAGAGATGTAAGACAATGCTGGTGGCAGACAGAGCAAACAAGTGGTGACACAGTAATCTGTTACTCGGTTTATTTGTAATCCTGCAGACACATCTGGCACTGAGTGCGCCGCAGTCCTGCGCTTCTCCTGACGGATCAAGCAGGCAGCACTGGAGGCGAGATCTCTCTCCGCAGCTTCCTGCCGGCAGCGTGGGACCCAAAGGAGTGGTGGCATGATCTGGTGTGGCACATCAACAGCTGATATCTCAGTGCACTCCAGCCCAGCTCCACCAGCACCCTCCATCTCGGCAAGAGGAGGGCAGAGCCATCAGGGCCATGCGGGAGGCATTGTACCACCCTGCCACAGCAGGACAAGGAGCCCAAGGTCCCACTGAGCCCCAGCAACTGACTGCCCACCACTGGCCACCAGCCCTGGCACAGCCCCTTCGCTGGCCAGTCCCTTGCAGGAGGAACAGCTCCATGCCAGCAGTACACAGCTCCACGAGCCACTGGCTGGGGCAGTTGGCCAGGAGCAATGAGTCGGGGCAGCCCGGGTGCCGGGGCAGCCAGCCCGTGGGGCTATGGGTGCACTGGGTGCTCCGTGGCCACTCGTAGCCCAGCCGAGCCCTGGGCTGTGTCCCCTGTCCCCTCTCGCGCTGTGTCAGGCGCTGGCAGGGAGAAGGGGCAAAGATGCCCCAGGCACAGAAACACCAGCACGTCCCAGCACCAGGGTGGGCAGGGCCTGAAAGCCAGGCTGGCCCTTGGGGACCAGGGCGATACTTCACATGGGTGAAAAGAAAAGGGCAAAACACGTCAGCTTGCTGCGATAAGAGCAGTCACACAAAGCAGGCGCCGTTCACAGGGCAATATGTTAGCTGTCATCGAGCCTGGCAGCATGACAAGGGCCAGCACCTCATGCCCATCAGATTTATTCTCTGCCTGAGGTTAAAGCAGGGCTCTGGTCCAAACGAAGCTGGTACAGATCAGCCGAAAGCCACCCAAGATCACAGAGCTACGAGCGCTAGTAGGGTGCAAGCAAGCTAAACTAGGGCTGCTGCTAAAGGCTGAAGCTCTGCAACCCAAGAACTGCTCACCAAGCCTGACAGTTTGGGGCTAGAAAGGCTGGTTTTGTGGCATCTCCCCAGGATGGGTCCCCTCCTAGTGGGAGCAGGACGGGAGCTCTGCTTGCACCAAGCCATGCCTTCCAGCACCCAGCACCTTTACTTGAGCTCCCTGGTGGTGAACCAGCTCTGCCCAAATTCCTCCCTAGCAGGGCTGCCCTGCCTGTGCTGCAGCACACCGCGGTGCAGCTGCATCCACCAGACACCGTCTTTGGCGCTCGCTTCTCCAAGATGATCTGGGGGACAGAGCTAACAGAGCTGGGAGTCCATGCTGGCAGCCGGAGACTTGCAAAGGAGGCCAGCAGTGGTGGTACAAGCCCACACCATGGTCCTGGCAAGAAGCAACAGTGAAGGACGTGGGCACTAGTGGCATCTGCAGTCCCCTGTCCAGAGGAGCCCCAGGTCCCCTAGTCCCACGTTTCTGCAGGCTCAGGATGCTCTCCACCGGGCGGCACAGCGCTGCTCCCCACCAGAGCAGGCATTTTCAGAGGGAGGGACATGCCCCGGCACAAGGGCACGGTGGGGAGCTCCCCACTCTCACCCCACACACACTGATCTTATCACCAGCCTCAAGACTCAGATGCATTTTTGTCTCGATTTTGAATTTACTCTGGTTTTAATTTGGGGGGATGATGTCGTATCTAGCGCCGCAGCCCTTGATTAGCACACGCACCGACACACACGCACACACAACATTGCCAGACTCAATCACACATGTTTGCTCAAGACCTCTCAGAAATCTTTGGATTCAGACCAACTTTTCTTTTCTTACATGCATTTGTTGTAGTCCGATATTTATAGTTTACTTAAAATAAATGGCTCCTTATGTTTCCCGCTTCCTGCTCCTGAGGGGAGGGTCTCATGGGGTTGCTGTCTGTCGTCTTCTCTCTTTCCTCAACCTTTTTGCTATTTTTTTCCTCTTCCATAAACATTTTTCAAGCGGATCCTACATTTGCCAGACGTTGCTGAGCCTCCTCCCAGGTTCTTTCAGTGGTTCTGGTGAGTGTGACACTGGTTCAGGTTGAAGCAGACAACGCGGTGCACCAGCGGGGCAGCTGTGCCACAGGGCCTTCATGGGGCAAAATGCTAGAGGAGGAGGAGGATGAAGATGAGGAGGAGGAGACAGGGTGGTCTCCGGGACATGGGAGCCAAGCACAGATCCAGGCCACGATGCAGACTTACTCATTTGCAGCACCAGGACACAAAGATGGGGCACCCAGACTCATGACTGCAGTGGGGGAGGGAAAGGGTGGCAAGAGTCCCCATGCCCACTCTCGCTGCCCCACTTGGGTTGTGAGCATGGGGTTCCCACCTGCAACCCCCGACTCCAGGACGGACCCTCTCCCCAGCCCAGGGTGCAGGGCCAGTGGTGGAGCCTCATGAAGGTCTCTGCTCCCACCCAGGCCAGCTCCAAGCAGGCTGCTCCCAGGCTGCTCCAGCCAATGTCTGAGTATCTCCAAGGACAGAGATTCCCATCCCTCTCCCGGCCCCTATTCCAGCATTTGAGCACCCTCGTGATTTGTCCTTGAATTTACAGGGAATTTCCCTTGTTCCAGATCCTGCTGCTGCCTCTCACCACCTCTCTGTGCACCATCGAGAAGCCCCGGCTGCATCTTCCCTGCAGCCTCCCATTTGGTCTTGGATGACCAAATGTTCCGTGCTCTACAGCAAAGGGAGCACAAGCCCTCGACGGAGGATGGAAACCTCCCAGGGACCTCAGCCGCTCAGCAGGGCAGGTCTGGGGGAGCCAGAGAGGGAGACCCAGGAGACCCCTTGGGTGAGGAGCAATCCCCACCCAGCTCCTCACTGCCTTGTGGCACCTCGGGGCGTGAGAGGCAGGGATGTTGCTGGAGCATCCCTGCAGACGGCGGGAGGACAGAGGGATTAAACCAATGTTTGCCTGGCCTTTCCCACCCAGCAGCCTCTTGGCAGCTATCTCCATTGCTGGGGCTGATGAGCCCCATTTGTTTTGGAAGAGCCGTTTGTTTTCTAACCCTCAGCTGTGAAGGGAGTGTTTTCCCTGTGAAAATTATCCTCCCTTCTTGTTTCAGGCCCTGGGGCTCCGTTTGGCCCTGTCTTCCCAGGAGTAGGTAGCCCATCTGTATACACACACATGCAAGCTCACACCGAGCCCATCTCATAGTATACGAGTAGGGTCACATACTCCCTGTTTACACACTGGCCCGCACGCTGCATGTCCAGACACATATGTGCAGGAGCAAACACTGCCACCCACATGCACGCATGCAGGCTCACAAGTGTGCAAGCTCACACACTGCACCTTACACACACTCGTGTGAGCTCACACGCTGCCCTTCTGCACGAGCATGCCAGCTCACCCCCTGCCCCTCTGCATACACACGTGCGAGCTCACCCCTGTCCCTTTGCACACACGTGTGCAAGCTCCCACACCGCACCATTGCAGGCAGCTACCGTTTCCCCGGGATGGCAGCCCAGAGACCCTTCTCCCCTCCTCCAAAGCAGCGCCTCGGTGCATGAAGGAGCCCAGGAGAGCTGGAGCAGCACACCAGTCGCCCGCTCAGCCTGCTGGGTGGCCCAAGGGTGATGCCAGGCAGGACGGGCTCTTCAGTGGCTTTATGGGCAAAGCGGTGCCCAGCACTGCTCCGACCACAGGCAGTAGGGCTGAGCATCCTCGGGGAGAGGCTGAAGCCCCTCTCCACCCCAGGCACAAACAGGGACAGCACTCACTGCCCTCACCTGAGCAGCGGCACACCACCCACCTCCCTGGCTCCCAAGAAACACCCTGGAGAAAAAAAGAGAATCATGGAATCATAGAGTAGTTTGGGTTGGAAGAGACGTTTAAAGGCCATCTAGTCCAACCCCCTGCCAGGAGCAGGGATATCTTCCACTAGAGCAGGTTGCTCAGAGCCCCGTCCAACCTGTCCCAGAAAGTTTCCAGGGATGGGGCAGCCACCACCTCTCTGGGCAACCTGGGCCAGTGTCTCACCACCCTCAGCATAAAAACTTCCTTCCTTATATCCAGACTGAATCTCCGCTCTTTTAGTTTGAAGCCATTACCGCTTGTCCTACCACTACAGCCTCTGCTAAAAAGTCCCTCCCCATGTTTTTTGTAAGCACCCTTTAAGTATTGAAAGGCCGCAATAAGGTCTCCCCGGTGCCCTCTCTTCCCCAGGCTGAACACCCCCAACTCTCTCAGCCTGTCCTCCCAGCAGAGGGGCTCCAGCCCTCCCAGCATTTTTGATCCCAAAAGCTTCATCCAGGAGGAAACCTGGCTGTAATGGCAGGAGTGAAGCCTAGCTTTCTTCTCCGGACAGCCCTGCAGGCACGCTGTCCCAGCAGGAAGCGCTCCCAGCTGATGGCACCGCACAGGCACGGGCTGTTTCCATATGGTACTTTGACCTCAGTTGCTTTTTTCCTTTTCTTTTGTCTTTCTTTTCTCTCTTTTCTCTCTTTTCTTTTCATTCTTTTCCTTCTTTTCTTTTTTCTTATCTTTTAAAATTATTTTTATTTTTCCTTTTCTTTTTCTTGCTTTTTTCTTTTTTAAATTTTTTCTTTTCTTTTTTTCTTATTCCTTTTCCTTTTTTCTTTTTCTTTTTCTTTTTCTTTTTCTTTTCCTTTCCTTTCCTTTCCTTTCCTTTCCTTTCCTTTCCTTTCCTTTCCTTTCCTTTCCTTTCCTTTCCTTTCCTTTCCTTTCCTTTCCTTTCCTTTCCTTTCCTTTCCTTTCCTTTCCTTTCCTTTCCTTTCCTTTCCTTTCCTTTCCTTTCCTTTCCTTTCCTTTCCTTTCCTTTCCTTTCCTTTCCTTTCCTTTCCTTTCCTTTCCTTTCCTTTCCTTTCCTTTCCTTTCCTTTCCTTTCCTTTCCTTTCCTTTCCTTTCCTTTCCTTTCCTTTCCTTTCCTTTCCTTTCCTTTCCTTTCCTTTCCTTTCCTTTCCTTTCCTTTCCTTTCCTTTCCTTTCCTTTCCTTTCCTTTCCTTTCCTTTCCTTTTCTTTCCTTTCCTTTCTCTTTCCTTTTCCTTTTCCTTTTCCTTTTCCTTTTCCTTTTCCTTTTCCCCTTTTCTCCTTTTCCTTTCTCATTTTCCTCTCCTCTTTCTTTCCGTTCTCTCCCTCCTCCTCTCCGCTCCAGCTGCATGCAATCCACACAAAAAGCCTTTGACTTTTCACACACCCGTTAATCATTTGCCAGCTCGGTTTGCGAGCGAGCCACAGCACATGAGCACAGCAGCACCATAGGGCTGGGCTGGGGGTCAGGACTTAGGAGGGGGACACAGAAGCACAAGCCCGAGCCCCCAGTGCCTCGCAGCACTGGAGGCAGTGGGTGGGGGGACCTGCGGCTGGGAAACGCCGGCGGATGCCACCGCTGTAATGAGCAAAAAACCTCTGCAAAAATGCTCCCGCAGATAGCATTACAATGGGCTGAATTAAACCGCCTCCTCAAAACGCTCTCCGTTGGGAGCAGGGCCACCAGCAGCCGCTGCCTTGGCAGTGCTGCCGAACCAGCAGCCAGCGGGCAGCTCTGCCCACCCTGCCTGTGCTCAGGGCTGGCTCCCTACCCCGCCATGGCCATGGCTCGCCGCTGAAAACCTTCAAAATCTCTGCGGATAAAACGTCCTCAGAGAAAAGGGGATTAACCTGGGCGAGGGGTGGCCTCAGCTGTGGGGCTAGATGATAAATTGGGCAAAGTGACACAGGGCTGTGGGTTCTCCTCCCTGCCCAGCTTATCCTACAGCAGGCAGGAGGCCCCAGGCATGGACGGCCACTGGAACATGCCAGAGGAGCAATTTCTGACAGCAAACACTGACCGAGAGAGGAGCACAGCAAGGGTCAAGCAGTATTTTCTCGAGTGTTTCTGGGCAGAGTTCCTGGAGTTCATGACAGAGGAGAGCAGCGTGGTACCCGGATGGCTGCACAGGGCAAATCCCAAACCCCACAGCAAACTGGCTCCAGTGGCTGCAGGGTTTACACCCAGGAGCTCAAACAAGCATTCAGCTGTCTATCTCCTGGTCTTCACGGAGCCCCTGGTCTTCGCCCAGCCTCAACCCTGCCTCCCTTAGCACACCTCTCCTGGGCAGGGGACCTTGGGGTGGGATGATTCCATCATCCCACAGCAAGAAACAGGACCCAGAGCCAAAATGCCCTGAGCCCCCTGGGCTGCTCACAGCAGGCTGAAGACCGCATCTCCTGGGTGTGAGCATGAACTCCTTGGCCATCCACCATGCCCCTGGAGACCTCACACAGTCTGGAGGAACCAAGGGGCTTTCCTTCCCCCAGGGAAACCAAGACCCAGGACGGGACAGGACCTGGGAGTCCCACAGGAGTGGAAAGAGGAGCCAGCTCACAAATGAACTCCCCGGGCCCCTGAGCCACCATGCAGCAGGAGGGTCCCACAGGATCACCAGGGCCAGCCATGCTCTCCTGCAGCACACTGACAGCTCTCCAGCTGCCGGGAGAGCACTTGACGTCCACTGGAGCAAAGTAACACCCCACAGAGCGATGGAGTCAACATAACCTCTGGCTCTCCTGGGCAGCCTCACGAGGACACCACCGAGAGTGGCCACAGTCACCCTTGCACTCTGGGAAGTGTCCCCTCACCCGTGGACCACGGCACCCCCAGTGTGGCCCCAGGAATGGGCACAACACTGCCCACTCCCCTTGGACCCCCACCTTCCCCGACTTCAACAGCTCCCAGCTCCTTTTCTCCCAGCACAAGGAGTCCTCAGAAAGGGTCCAGGGCACCCAGTTTGGAGGGGAGCTACAGCCAAGCGCCTCGGGCAGGCCACGAGGGATGCTGAAGCATTTCGGAGCGTGGGGGCAGGCCAGCGGGACCTGGCAGGCGATGAGACGGGAGGACAATACAACGGCCCGTTTGTGCTCCAGGCTCCCAGCCCCCCCGGCCCTGCCCCATGCCATAGTAAGGCTGGTATTCAAGAATTAATTGATGTAATTAAAGTGTGGCATGACTTTGCCACGGCCTCCGAAGGCGATGGCGACGGGCCAGGGTCTGCGGGTGGAGGAGGAGCCCCTCGCGTGCTATTCTCCCTATAGAAAAAGGGCAGATCTTGGGCAGATCCAAGGCATGAAATTGGTATAAAGAGATTGTCAGGGAAGCGTAACGGTGCCGGTCTTGCCGCCATCAGCAGCTGCAGGGTGATAATTCATCAGGGAAAGCTGCTGCATCCCATCCCACCGCAGCAGCACCTCTGGCAGGAGGTGCCAGACCCAACACCGGGAGGTGTCCCGGGCATATGCCAACCCAGCTGGGCTCTGCGGTTGCTCCACTGCGGTTCTGCACCGTGGCTCCTGAGCAAGGACAGGGTTTGGACACGGGCCTGGGGGCTGTGCTGGCAGGTTGGGGTCCCCTTGTCTCACCCCAGAGCACACACCACAGGACAGGGATGTCTTCAGCCTTCCCCCTTCCCCTGCCCCGGCTCTCAAAGGCGGCGCGATTCAAGCAGTGACACTAACAATAACCCGACGCTGAGAGCACACAGGGCGAGCGAACAGAGCCTGGCCCTGATTTCTGACCACTTGCCCGGGTGGGAATAATTTTCCCACTGGGGTTCCTGTGTCAGAGGGCTGCCGAGCCCGGGGCTAACCGCGGCACGCCAGCTGGAGCCCTCCCAGCTCACTGCCGGCCTGGCAAAGTTGTAAGTAAACCCCCTGGTGTTTTCAGCAGCCGGGGGAGAATGGAGCGGTGCAGCCTGGGGGGAGTGGGATCCCACACAGGGCTCTGTGGCGAGCTGGTGACAGGGGACGCCTTGTTGTTAATGAGGTGCAGAAGAGGATGCAGACATCCGCCCCCTCGCCTCCCCAAGGGCACTGGCTCCGTAGCCGCCCCAGCAGCTTTCTCTGGGTACTGGAGCAGCAGGCTGACCCCAGCGCTCCTCCGCATGTCCCCATCCAAGCGCCCAGCAAGTCCGTGCCTGCCGGAGGGGACGTGGGGTGCAGGTTGGGGTGCCTGATCACAGACAACCAGTCTGCCCCTGCTAGCACCGGGGTGCGGTTACTGCAGGATGGAGGAGTCCATCCCTGTCCCTCAAGCACAGTGACAGCATCAGGCTCAATCCCTGACCCCTGCCAGAACTCCCACAGCTCCTCGCACTGTTCCTCCATCCGCCCTCCTTGGCATGGTCCAGGCAACAGCCCAACCTCCTGGCCAGGAGGAAGGACAATCCAGGAAGCTGGGAGATGCATGGCTCTGGTGTAAGTATCTCCCCACGGTCTCCATCCCAGCAGCGCTGCACCCTCTGCGTCCTCAGGCAATGGGCTGTGCTTTGGTTTCCCCTGGAAAAGGGAGAAACAAGCCATGTGCCAGCTTATTTCAGGTGGCCACAGAGGGGTGACAGTTGTCCCTGTGTCAGAGTGGCACCTCCAGCCAGCCACTCCATCCCATGTGGGCCCTGGGATGGCAGAGCAGGAGGATCACGGAGCAGGCAGGGCATCCACACGGCTGCAGCCGCTTGGGCTCACTGGGCTGGGGATGAGCTGGGAGGGCAGGACCTCTGGGGACCCTCCCAGCCTCTTGTCCAGAGCAGCAGGAGCCACTTGGTTCACACCCTAGATCCACCAGTGTGAAGGAGGGAGAGCAGACGTGAGATGATGCTCCAGAGCAGCCGCTGGAAACCCAAACAGAGCAATCCAGCTGCATCACAGAGAGCTGGGGCTCTCCCCATCCCTTCTTTCCAAACCCAGGGGCCACTTCTCCTGCGAGCCACCGCCAAAGCCGCGCACCGGCTCCTCTGCCTGAAGAAACCACAGCTCCCATGCCTTGCACGCTCCATCCTCTTGCGGTCGCTCGCCAGAAACTGCGGCTTGGCCCGTGCCCTGTGGCCTCAGTGCGAGCGTGCCTGTGGCCCAGGGTAAACAAACAGCCTTTCCTCTGGGGCTGTTGCCTCTTGCCACCGCAGCCGCCTTCGGCTGGCCTGGCTTTGCCGGCAGCACAGCTGAGAGGTTTAGCAAGGTCCACCCCTGTGGTCGCTGTGGGCTCAGCTGCCGGCACTGCCTGCCACCAGGGCTGATGGAGAGCAGGACTGAAACAACAAACAAACAAGAAACATGCACGGCTTGGCTAGGCCCGCACATTGGAAACAGAGATAAGCTGCTCCGAAAGCCGAATCCTAGCAAGGCGGCGGAGCAGGGAGGAGAGGGTGGCAGAGCTGCCACGCGCTGGCCAGGAAGCACACAGCCCCGGCAGACGCCAGCTCCCACCTCTGGGTGTTAAGGAGGGGGAGCACCCTGAGGTGCGAGCAGGAGCGCCCAGCCACACTGCGGCTGCTGGGTCTGCCCTACAGCGCCCAGCTCTGACCGTGGGATGGAGGGAGGTGAGCCTGGGCTGGAGAGCGCGGTCCCGTCCCCTTGCACCGCAGCCAGCCCTGACGGAGGCCACGTGGCCGAGCGCATGTGGTGATGGTGGCGAAATGAAGGGCAGTAAATCATTAAGCTGCTGTGGCTGCACTGTTAGACCCTGCACTGGAAGCCCCTGGGCACCTCAACTTGCCTACGAGCACACAAGGGCTGGAGTGAGGGTCTCCGCACCCAGCTCACCACCCTCTCTACTGTGCAACGACCCTCATGCTCTGCCCTGGCAGGAGCAGCTGCCACACTCCTTGGGCTCATTATATTTTTCCAAACAACCAATCTCGCAAGTGCAGTTTGGAGCAGAACGTCTGCTGTGAAACTGGGACTGGGTTATTTCCGCAGCCCTGATTCTTTGGAAACTGCTGAAGCAGGCGAGAGAATAGTTCACGGTCCCCTCGAACGCACCCGACCTCCCCGGAGGAGCTGGCTGAGTTAGTGGTTTGAGCAGGAGAAGACTTGTGCTTTATTCCCAGCTCTGCCACTGACTCACTGGGTGGCTTTGAGTGAATCACTTCCCTCCGTGTGTGTTTTCAGCTGGGATGTGCCGGCCAGGACAGCTGCTGCTCCCCAGGCGCCAGGCGGACATACCTGGCTGTCTGCAGGACGTGCAGCAAGGGCACAACATGGTGGGGAAGGGCAGCTCTCGGCCCCGTCAGGACCAGCCTCTGCCCTGAGGACCAGGTCATCTCCGTTAACAGGCAGGAGGTAAAGCAGGATGACACCCCGAGCTGTACCCAGCCTGCCTGAAGTACAGCCCGCCGCAGGCACAGAGGGGACAACACCGCCTGTCCCACCAAAGTGGTTTCCTTTCTCTGTCCCCTGTGCCCCTCTCTGCCATCCCCACATCCTTGGAGCCCATCTTTGCCCCAGAGAGACTCATATGCTCCATCAGTCCAGGGCAGATGGGGCTCCCGTACCCCCTCCCCAGTGCCATGTGCCTGGTTGAAAAGATCCAGGTCAGGCCCAGCAGCAGTGTTCCCAGGATTTCAGATGCTTTGGGAAAAAGAGGCTAGTTGCTAGAAATAAACCTTTAAATGTTCTGGACCGTCATGATGACTCAGTGCTGTTAATGCTGTGCAAGCTCTGCATCTTCTGGGCTTGCATCAGTACAGATGCACAGCAGTCGAGGGGCTGTACCCACAGGCCTTTGGGGTGTTGCTCCCGTGCCCACCGCGGCACTGGGCTGGGCCATTGCAGCCATCAGGCATTTGGGGTAGGCACCACCAGGTTTCTGGAATTGCTTCCAGAAGAGTGGCCTCTGGGACATTACAAGGGGACGAAGTGAAGGTAAGAAATGCAGAAACTGGTAGGGATATGGAAGGGTGTCCCAGGCCAGACATCGGGGGCGGGGTCAGGAGGTGCAGTAGGCAGCATTGCGGTTGTTTGGAGGAGAAAAAGGGTCAGTCCATGAACACAAATCCCCCTGATGATATTGGCTCATGGTTTCCTTCCACATGGCATTACCCAGGTACATGATGTTCTCTGCATTTTACTGAAGAGAAAATTGCGGCAGTGAGAGGCAAGTCAGCTACAGAGGTCACCAATGGTGTGAACTTGGACAGCAAGCTCCGAGCACCCTGCCCAGCACCTCCACCACGCACAGCCTTCCCATGAGACCACCGTTCCGCTCTGCAGGGCACACGGGTGCCCCCAGTGTGCAGCCAGCCCCCAGCCACACCATAGCACAGGATGAACAGTCACAGAGACAGAGAGAGGAAAAATACATGCATTGCAACACAGGTTTCTTCCACAGATAATGCAGCTACTGAGGTAGAAACAGAGAGGTTAGGGAGGGACCTGACAAAGGGGACCTGCAGTAGTCCCCAGCGACCAGCTTTGTCCCCAGGGCTGCGGAGGTTTGAGATCAGCTCTCCTCTGCCACAGACCATGGTATGGCCCAGGGCACATCAGTCCCAGTCCCCATGAGGGCACTTCCCAGGGAGCCCCCAGGGATGCTCCCACAGACCGTGGCAGCCGAGGTCTCTGCTGGCAGCTCCCAGCACAGCTGGGTCACAGCAGAGCCAGGTGAAGGCACGGGAGCTTCTCCCAGGGCTCCACAGACCTCCCTTGCCACCTCCAGCAGCTCCAGTCCCAAAGCCTGAACTGTTTGTTCCCCTCCACTTCCCAGCTGGCTCCAGGCAGAGCAGGGCCGCATGTGCTTTGGGCAGGCAGGGCTGCCTGCCTGCCTGCAGCCGGCTCCGGGCAGGGGAAGGGCAGCCTCTGCCGCTGCTCCGGCAGGCG
>NW_009648642.1:615828-616479 GCF_000708025.1 Charadrius vociferus
GAGGGCGCGCGCCCACGCTGCCTCCCAGCCGGCTCCGGGCAGGGGAAGAGCACCCTCTGCCGCTGCTCCGGCAGGCGCTGCTGCAAATCCAGCACCCAGCACCCAGCCTGGAAAATGAGAGAAACTCCAAGGTCGCGGCTTGTCACCAGTTTAATAGGCACAGCAAAAGGAAGTTTCTAAATCCGGTCCGCTTCTCTAAATGGATTTGCATTTGGCATCTCTTTCAACGAGGGCAACGAAAACAGACTTTGATATCATATGCTATCATTTTACTAATAAAAACAGACCACAGTTGCCAAATACATCTGAGCATCCTAAAAGTGCTCTTTGAATTAAAGAGACATTGCCAAATTTAAAGTGCATGTTCTTAGTTTAGAAACTAGATTGCATCAATTAGACACGAGTAGAACAGCAGAGACGAAGGATGCGGACTGAGCACAGCCTGTATGTTTCTGCACACATCGATACGTGCACACAGCTGCTTGCATATATACGTGTCTGGCCTCTGCTTTGCTTCTTCAGCAGTAGCATCCCTGGGTGCAGAGGGGACGCCCTGGGCCCGCTCCCTGGCGCACACCTGCCTGGGAGAGCCGGGCTCCCACAGGAACCGGGAAAGCAGTGCTGCAGGAAGCCACAGCAGAGCAGCAGGGT
>NW_009648642.1:616736-635609 GCF_000708025.1 Charadrius vociferus
CCAACGCCTTGCTGCCGCTCTCCCACGGCTGCGCGACCTTCCGGGCTGCTCCCACCTGCAGAAAAACCTGGTGGGTGAGATCACCTCGGGGATCGGCTGGCCACTGAGGTCAGTTCATGGCATAGGGGCTGAGAGCTCTCAGGTCTGAATCAGAGGGGACCTGCACTCGGGTGGGAGCCAGCAGCTTTCCAGCGCTGTAGCATCTCCTCTGGCGTGGCTGCCTGCAGCAAGACACAAGTGAACGAGAACAGCCCCCAGGCTGCTCTAGCCTTCACCAGCCTCCTGGTCCAGCCCGCAGGGCTGTTGATCAGAGTATGGGGGCTCTGCTTTTGAGGGAGAATGGGGGACCAGCAGCTGGGATGGTTACAAAGCATTTCTGTCTCTGAGTCACTGGCTGATGCTGGCTAACAATACAGGGAGTCATCAAAAAAGCAGTTGTCGAAAGGGATAAGTCTGATTGTTCTTGTCCCTGTCTGCCTAAACCTGTCTACATACCTTCACGCCATGTTGACATAGTCCCCAAGACTTGGAAAGACTCCCACTTCCCAAAAGTCAGCAGTTCAGAGAGCCGCTTTGAGGAGTCCTAGCCTCCACTCAGCAAGCAGGAGGATGCAGGATGACCAGCCTGCACTCTGGCTGGCCATATCCCCTGGGGGGACGGGACCTCTGGTGCCAGCTACCCTCTGGATGGGGATACCCAACTCCATCCATCCTAGGGCTCCCAATCTCAGCTCCTCACAAAGGGGCCTAAAATTGGGAGAGGTGAATCCCCCCATTCCTCGCCCCTAGGGCAAAGCTGGTCAGGAATTTTCTGTCATTGTCATTTTCCTAAAGGAAAATCCACTTGTGCCCAGCCACGCTTCTCAGCTCTGTGACCTTTAAGACTGACTGTCTGCTGGGAAAGCAGGAAACAAACAGATTTGTTTGGTTCAGTTTGATCCGACTCGAAATATTTTTGGTTGTGGTCCTGATCCAAAGTGTTTCATCTCAGATCAGTTCCACATTAATCCGTAATTCCCTGGCAAGCCGCGCTGCCAGCAGCACTGTAGCTGGGATGCTGTTCCCTCCTGGGGCCCCGCTCCTACACCAGAGTGGATCTCTGTGGCTGCTCCAACCAGCCCCAGCCAGGTATGCCATGAGGGTCGCACACAGCTCGGCAGGAGCATTTTGCAGAGGCTGCGGACCCCCAGCTGTGAGCGCAGGTCCGTGACAGCCTCCCTCACCACTGTCCCCGAGCAGTTCAGTGCCCGCATCTGTGCGCTGGCGGAGAACTTGGCCTATACAGCATCAGACAGGCCCTTGCTGCTCAGCAGGAGGCTCCTCTGAAGCAGCTCCTCACTGTCTTCTCTGGAACTTTAATTCACTTCCCTCTGCTCTGGGAATCTCCCATTTCTTTCCAGCACTTGCCCCATCACCAGCGATCCTTGTGTTCTTGACACTGTACCCCTGCCCTGCTCACAATGCCATGTGTGAGCACGGTGGGAACCCGAGCCCTGTGTGAACAGACAAAAAAACCTTTGCTGACTCTTGCTGCTGTACTGGTCTCATCCATATAAGTCAGTTAATGTTTCAGGACATGGAGACGTGGGGGCGGAGGCCAGCGCTGCTAGTAGCAAAGCGAGGGCATCATGTCAGGGATGGTGGAGAACAGGGGCTGCAGACAACCAGTGGCTGTGTGTGCTTGTCCCACGCCAGTTCCCCTGGGCAAGTCCGGCTCCAGGAAGACGCACTCCCAGTGCAGGAGGTGTTGATGGAGCTGCAGGCCTGCATGGGGGCCTGCTCACAGGTGGTTGTGTTTGAGACAGAGCAGGGTTGCTGCGACTGGGAAAGCGGTCACATGCAGGCAAAGAGCTCAGCCAGGAAGGCAGGGTCAGGTCCTGACATAGCATGAAGTCAGGGTGCCACATGGCACAACTGTGCTGTCCCTCTGTTTCAGCCCTGGTTGTCCTCAGTCCCAAGCACAAAGGGTTTGCAGAGCATAAGGCATAATAAGCCCGTCCCTTTGGTAGGACGCACCTGCAGGTGTGCATATGCAGAGAGCTGGTCTGCAGCAGGGTCAGCTCCAAGGGAGTCTCTGTTGGACATGCACGCAGCTCGCTGTGCTCTGCCCTGAAATCACAAGGGAGGACTCAAGCATCACTCACCTCACCTTGACACTTGCTGCAGAAGTTTGTCCAGATACCAAAACATCCCAGCCAGCCTCAGTGGCTATATCTGGAGGGTAGGAAGGAGCAGCTCAGTGAACCTGTGTCCCATTAATTGCAGCCTCTTCCCCGCATCTCTTAAAGAGCAACTGCAGGTGATGTAGGAAGTCAGCCAGTGCATGTCACAGAATCACAGAATAGTTTGGATTGGAAGGGACCTTTAAAGGTCATCTAGTCCAACCCCCCTGCAATGACCCAGGAATGTCCTCAGATGGGAGGGAGCAAAAGGCACGCTGAAGCTGAGTCAAGAGGATGGCCTTGAGTGGAGCCACTGAAGAGCAAAGATCCTTCCTGATGAGTACCATGAACCTCTGCAGTCCAGCACAGCCTGCAGCCCACAGCCGAGGCAGTGCTTTCACAGGGAGAACATGTTTCCTCCAGCAATAACTGTGAGTTACCTCAGCATCTCTGTTTCCCACTGTCCTGCAAAATGTTTTTTTAAATGGATAGTTCTTGGCCATGGGAGGCTGGTGTACACACGGCCTCCAAGAAAGATTTTCAGGTTGGTACTGCAGTGTCTGGGTGTTTCGGCCTGCCCAGCTGAGATAACAGACACATACTATCATCTCAAGCAGGCCAAGGCTCCCAGGAGCAGCATTACAAAGGCAAACATTTGGATGCTCGAGATTGTGCTCCACGGCCCCTAGGCACATCTTTGCTGTCTTGTTTGTTTCTGAAGCACTCATTGTCTCTGAGCCAGCTCCTGCACAGGGGCGGAAGACACACCACTACACACTTGAACAATTTATCACAGAATCACAGACTGGTCAGGGTTGGAAGGGACCTCTGGAGCCTACCTAGTCCCACCCCTGCCAGAGCAGGGGCCCTCCAGCAGTTGCACAGGACGGCGTCCAGGCGGGTTTAGAATGGCTCCAGAGGGGGAGACTCCCCCACCTCTCTGGGCAGCCTGTGCCAGTGCTCCACCCCCTTCACAGCAGAGAAGTCCCTCCTCAGGTTGAGATGGAACTTCCTATGGTCAAGTTTGTTCCTGTTCCCTCTTGTCCTGTCACTGGGCACCACTGAAAAAAAGACTGTTCCCATCCCCCTGGCACCCTCCTTTTAAGTATAAGCATTGATAAGATCCCTTCTCAGTCTTCTCTTCTCCAGACTAAACAGCCTCAAGTCCCTCAGCCTTTCCTCATAAGAGAGATGTTCCAGTCCCCTAATTACCTTTGTAGCCCTTTGTTGGACCCTCTCCAGCAGTTTGCTGTCCTTCTTGAACTGGGGAGCCACTTGAGTACAGTTCCCTAAGCTCATTTCCTGGTAAAAGACTCACTTCACTTCTCCTCTTTGACTCTCAAGACTGCCAGCCACACCAGGGGAGCATCACCTCACAGACACAGAACGCACATGCCATGCCATCCCTCTACAGGTACTTCTGCCCCTGCAGAGGGGGAATTCTTACTTCACAGAATCACCGAACGGTTAAGGCTGGAAGGGACCTCTGGAGGTCACCTTGTCCAGTCCCCTTAGGGTGGGCATGTGGGAGGAGGGACACCCACATGGAAAAGCACATGGCTCTAGGGCAAGGCTATTCTGACACGTCCACAGGCAACCACCACAAGACTATGCTGACATGCTCACAAGCAACCGCATTACTGCTGCTCAGTGCATTACTGCCAGCTGCCATCCATGACTGTGTGGGTGCTGCAAGCAGTGGCAGATGCACGAAGAGCTGCGGCTGTGAGTTGACTCCAGCTGCATGGAGCTGCCATGCGGGGACTTGTACCAGGAACTGCACAAGGAATCACACAGCTCACAGACAGCATCAGCGTAGCAGGAACCACTCTGTTCCTGGCAGCATATCTTCTCTCTTGGCATCACAGCACCAGGCATGCGACAGGAGGGATGTGAAGGATGGGGCAGAAGGGCAATGGATGGGTACAGAGGGTGGGAAAGGAACTGGGAAAGGGAGATAGGACGTGTGACCAGCCACAACAGAAAACAAGGAGGCAAAAAGAGTATTCTTGGTAATCTAAAAATAAGGTCTTTCAGTTCTTCATCTTTGCCACCCTTGAGGGTTTTAGTGCTGAGGACTGAGAAGTATGAGATAGTCCAGAGAGAGGTAACTGTGCCTAAACTGCAAGACGCAGGAACACCTTTCAGCACCAGTTTTTGGTGGGAATCAAGTCATATCACAGCTCTGCAGCAGAAGGATAACACAGTCATCGCTCCCACTCTTGATGCCAAAGTCAGTCAAGGCAGCAGGAGCTGAGTAGTCAACACACTGTCCTGGACTCGCATGCAGCCCTAAACAGCGATACATGCTGCCTTTAGCAAGACCTCAAGGTGCTGGGCAGACATTTGCAGAGCACCAGGAACGTGGAGATGATGTGCTGGGGAGCTGTGCCAAATCACCTCCTTCAGGCTCAGTGGAGGTCACAGCCTGCCCAGTTGCTCATGGTTTCTTTATTCTGGCTCCCTTTTAAAGTTTTTGCAGTTCTTTGTCTAGAAACACCTTTGCTGCACTCAGCAGTTGTTGTTCTTCCTAACTCAACTGTAACTTGCTTTGTTTTGTTCTGTTTATCTTTCCAAGTAGACTTTGCCTGGTTTTTCTTATCTCCTCTGTTCTTCTTAAAGAGCCTTGAATCACACCAGAACAGCTACTCTGCTCACCGTTTTTGTGGTTCATAATATATTGCTTGTGGTAACCATCCCTCACACTAGTTACAGACTGTTTGACCTGCCCTCTGCCTTGCTGAGTTTTGTGGGAAGGAAAGCTGGACACACAGCCTGGAAGGGAACTATGACATGCTCTAATTCTGCAGATTAGGCACAATGTATTGATGTAGAGTGAAGAACCAAAGCATAGTACTCTCCTGCAGCGGTAGGCTGGCCTCCAACTTCTACTTTACTGCCACAAACAAAAATCCCAGGTAACCAGGAAAGCCAAGCAGACCAAAAACTGCTTGGGTCACCTCTCCCAGCATCTTCATCCTCCTGCTAGTTGGAGTCTAGGGGGAAGGACCTGTCTCGAGCAAGCCCACCCCACCAGGGTCAGCAAACCTCATGCCGTTTTGTTCTGCTGTGACTTGCTTTGAAAGACTCCAGCACCTGGGAAAATGACTGGTCTCACTTCTGTGTCCACATTGTGTTCAGTGGGGCTTGCTCTCTGTTGGCAGAAGCCCAAGACCAAAATCAAGAGTTTCTTAACCCAGTTTTCTCCCCTGGCTACCTGTGTATGCCCTAGGAAAGCTCGCTGAAACCCTGGTGCAGCAGGATCTGCAGTTTCAGGCCAGCTGCTGCAGATCAGCATCTGTCAGCTGGTTCCAATGGCACAGAACTAGTTTACACCAACACAAGATCCCGTCCAGGAACTGGGAAGCATTGTTCTCATTACCTCCGCAATGCTTTTGGTCGCAAGCTATCCCATAGGGAACGGCGGAGTTGGCTGTTTCAGCCTGGTTTCCAATAGAAACAAAACTTAAGCAATCACGCCATTTGTGTTTGTTCATCCATCCCCAACAGCTCGGGAACCCATCGGCAAGTTTCACCCAAATCTGAGAGAGTGGTCAAGAAGTGAATGGTCTGACTCGATTTGTGACATGAGGTCCCTCTCTCCTACCAATTGCATGGCAGGAACCCACACAGAAAGCTGCTGTGAGAGCTCAACTTCTATCAAATACCAGAAGACAGTACACAAAGCTTCCCAAACGCGTGCCTCATGCAGAAGTTTTAGGCGAGACTCACACTTTCCAGGCCACCAGGGATCCACCAGAGAAGACAGAGCTCTGGGAGAGGAGGTTTCCTCAAGTTGGCTGCTCAGACTTGGTGCCTCTGGTTGTGCCCTGAGGGTGCCACCACCATAAAACAGAGAAGTTAACACTGAGAAACTGAATGACCAAGAACGCCAGTACCTGATGGAAAGAAGCAGCCCCTGCCTTGGGAGCCCAGCACCCAAAAATGCCAGGCAGCATCAACTATGCCCAGGCCCCAGAACAGCAGGAAGGGCCACAGTTTTCTCACCTTCCAGGCAGGTTTTAAAGATAATGGTGTCTTTTCTCCAGGCTTCACCAAACACTCAGAACAAAATCCAGGGGAAACAATTTATGTCAGTGACTGATGTGCCCACTGCAGCGCTTGAGCTGTTCATAGGAAGAAGCACAAAAATAATACAAGTTCACTGTTTATCTAACACTGGCCAAGGGCAAAGTCAACAAACAGCCTTGGGATCTCTCAGGAGACACAAGGCTGACAGCCCCAGCCTGCCCAAAACGGACACGGGATGCATTGACTTTGGCAGTGCTGACTGCTGCATGCTGTCACGTCAATAAACATCCCCACACAGATAGCTGAAGGAGGTGAATGGTCGTGGGATGTGCAGAGGCACAGTGTTTGCTATAAAGAGACAAAGGAGAGAGAAAAATCAGTCTAACAAATCACAACACTTCACTCTATGGTATACCCATGAACAAGGAAAAGTAGGAGCGCTGATGGGGGAGGGCTGTCACAGATACTGCCGGGAAGACACAGTATTGCTTATACTGCTGTGCAGCTGTGTACAGCTAAGGAGGTGGTGGTGCTGATGATGTGCTCTCCCAGAACCCGGTCCCCATGTGCCAGTTTGCATGGAGAGGGACACAGCTCTGTGCCAGGCTGCAGAGCTAACCTGGGGCAGGGTTCCTCCGAGCCCACGCCTCCTCTCAGACCCAGGCCCTTTCCCACCACATGGCCCTTAAGAAAGTTATCAGCAAAACTACGTTAGGCTGATACAGTAGCTTACACGTGGCTCCTGGTGACACTGTTACTGTGGGAAACCCACAAGCATGAAACTATGGCTTACAGTGCAAATGTCACTTACTGAGATGTGACTAGTCTAACACAATCCCTTCAGCTGCTTCCTTTGAGAAGGGAAGCTTGCTTCCAACATCTTCAGAGAAAGAGGGCTGCCTGAAATGGAACCAAGAAGCAAACGGCCAGCCCAGGCAGCAAAGAAAAATCAGGCCATCAGCCATGAAGCACACATCACAGCATAAAACAGATGACAGCTTGTGAAGGTCCCTCTGAATAGCAGCTGTGCTCTCCAGTGTATCAACTGTTTGCCCTCAGTCTGCTATCATCCACAGGCTCACCGAGAGTGCACTCTAAGCCACTAATAAAGACACTAAACATTATTGATCCCAGTGTCAAAAAAGCACGGAGTATCTATGCCTTTTCCATGTCCTTTGGTTTTAGGTCCACCGCCCTAGTAAGCAGCAAGCCCATGCTTTCCTTAGCCTTTATTTTGCTGCTGGCATGCTTAAGAGGCCCTTCTTGGTGTCCTTCACACCTGCTGGCTCCAGCACTACTGAGCTTTGGCTTTCCTCGCTCCACTCCTGAAAGCTCAGGCAATGCCTCGATGTCCACTGCAGGTAGCCTGTCCCTGCTTCCGCCACCTGTTCAGGATTCCCCTCTTGGGCTCCTCCCTGAAGTACCGCTCTTACACCAAGGAAGCTGGTCGCTGTCCAAGGGGCTGCTATTTCTGTGGATCCAGGGTGAAAAGGAAGGTAAAGTTGTAGCTCATTCTGTCCAGGGGGAATCAAGGGTGAAATTCCACCCTTCCTAAAACTTCGAAGCTGTACATACAGTACAGAGCCATTTTAAGAGCAACAATGCCCCCTGCCTGTCTCCATCCCAGCACTCTCTTCCCATTCCTTTGAATTTTCCGGCTGCAAATCAGTTGATTTAGATCTGTCCCCTCTCTCGTACCACATGAGAGAGACATGCAACTCCAGGTTTAGGGGAGATGGGACTTTCAGGACTAGATTTTGTTTCAACATGGTATAGAGTAAGGGCAGCTTCACTGAAGACTGCTGTTCGGCCTGAACCAGGGCTTGGTCAAGGACAAGTCAGGTTCCTTTCAGAGGTCCATATCTTCAGGAGCATCCAGAAACTCAGGTCCGTCTGTTTTCAGTTTCATAACCCATGCTAGTAACTTCACCTCGCCTCTCTTTTCACCTTTTCCAAACCCCCACTGTGCCAGAGCGAGGATATTGCCCAGATCTTCCCACTGACCTCACTAGGGTGCTCTGCATCTTCTTGCTCTCTAAGGGTAGCACCTAGTCTTAACTCACTGCTTCCTCCAAGTGACGAGAACAGGCAAAGATGGAGGAGAGGCAGGTCATGGTGCCAAAGGAGGCCTGCTGGGCTGGAAAGGAACAAGTGTCTGTGGACTGACATGACATGCTCTGAGCCATGACCTGGGTCCCCACGGGGAGCTGGTTGTCTGAGTACCCTTGGCTATGAAGAGGGCTAGGAGAGCCTGTCCCCGGAGGAGATCCTTGTGACTCCACAGAGCAAGGCAGAAGAGCTGCCAAAACTACTCTCTGGAGAGACAAGGGGTTGGGGTAGGACCGCAGACATCCCTGACGCAGAGGAAACCGGGTACTGGGAACCTGGAACAAGGGACTGAGAAGCACAGCGAGGGAAGAGTTTGGGGTGATGAGTCACAGACTGAACGCAAATACAGGAACAGGCTATCACACGGTAACCAGTTACTGCGTGTCAGCATTACAGTCCATGTGCATTCGCTTAGTCCGTGCAAATAAGGTCATTTCAGCCAGCTTAGTGCGGTTCTGTCACATTGGCTAACTCAAATTGACTTGCATGTGCCATGGATTTAGGGTGTGCACACAGATGCCCCCCACCGTCAGCTGATGTACAGCAGCATATTCCTCTGTGATAACTTGTCTAGACTGTCCATGCCTCCGACTTCATAAAAGCTTCATCAGTGGGACAGGGAAGCCTCAAGAAAAAGCACCTGGGGTATGGTAAGGTAGCTAAGGAGGTCACACAAACCAGGTTGCCAGTGGGGTTATGTTCAAGCACAATGAGGACCCATCCCATGCCATTTCTGCCTTCCATCTTGGGCGTGCCTTCTCCAGGACCACAGCCTGCCATGTTCCTCTCCTAGGCTGGAGCCTACTGGGCTTGGAGATGGCTGCTTGACAGAACTGCCTCATTAGGAGGTTTCGCAACAAGCTCCCTGTGACTGTATTAAGCAGCCTGCATCATCTGTTTTGACTTTGCTGGATTTGTCTGTGTTCAATATATTTCTCGCAAGGGTCCCAGTTCAGCCCTCATTGACGTCAATGGGAGTCAGTCCATTCCCTTCAGTGAGAGCGAGAGCTGTCCCTTGGTGCTTGTATCTCGGCTGTTTCATTTCAATGCCCAGCTCCATACACCCTCCTACCTTTCCCATCCCTTCCACATGGCTGGCAGCTCAAGCCTGTCCCTTCTGACTGACTAGCAGATCCCGTCCCAAACTCGCTCGTTGTTCCCTCACACTGTACTGCTCTCACTTGTTCACCACATATCTTGATTTTCCGAGCACCTTCATCATCGTATTTCCTCAGCTGGACCCTCAGCAACATTTCCATTTCTTAAACATAGGCAAAGCAAATTTTGTTGGTTGGCCTCTCCACCCAGGCGACATCCTCCTTCCACAGCACAGTCATCCACCTAGACAGCAAGGAGGGCTTTCACTTCCATTAGTTTCATTTCTGCATTAGCTCCTTAACCATCAGTTCCCATCCTAACTTACATCTCTGTGTGGGTAATTATCAAAGAAGAAGGCTGGACAGTCACAGGAGTCCGAGAATCTTGTTTCAACACCACACTCTGTTAAGGATTCCCACTGAGGTTTTGGATAAGCCATTTAAATTCTTTGCTCCCTCCTGTAAAACCGGGAATTGTGCTCCTCTCTCTCCAGCGTTTTTTTGATGGTGAGATGTCCTCATAGTACTTTTGAGACCACTACTAAATCTCATGCAGAGAACTTTACATCCCCAAGCCTTTCTGAGTTAGCACCATCGCTGCTTCTAAAACACTTCAAAAATGGACAAACAAAGATGCAAAATATTAGCTGATCACCCACTAGATAAACCTTTCATCACATCCATGGACTGCCAGGGAAGAGGCAAGACAACACACGCCATGCATGCATTGTTTTGAGCTCTTTCCTAGAGCACTCACTCCAGTGATGCTGGGGAGAGGATCCTGCACTAGGCAGCTCCATGGTGTGACCCAGCACAGCCTTGCACATTCATCCTGGAGCCAAACTGTCTGTCTGATTTACGTTATCCTAAGGAAGATCTTGAGTTAATGGCACTAAAGTTCTTCAGAGAAGACCCATGTCATGGAAGAGGGAAAAAGACAAGGAAAGAGGGACCAATGGGAACTCTTCTCCTTCCACAACCCAGCTGGGCTTGGCTGGAGCTGGCTCCAATTATGCTGGTGGAGCCCAGCACTGCGTGCACTTCTGAGGCTGCCACAGTATCTCCCAGTGCCAGACACGCTCTCAGGCAAAGCGGGAAGCAGATGGGCTAAACGCAGCACCCCCACCTCCTTGCAGCAGGCACAATTTGAGAGAAGGGGATCGTTTTTATCAATAACATATTCTGCTCGAAGGGGGTAGGCTTCCTGTGAGCTTCAGCAGCAAGAAGGGAATGGCAAAGCATTCAAACAGCAGTCAGCCACGGTTCCAGGGGAACGCTTTCAAGATGTGGTCTGTCCCACTGATATGCCATCACAGAGAATTCAGCCTCAGGAGCAACCCTGTATCCCACCGATTTAGAGATGAGAAGAAGGAGAGGCAATGCTTCAAAGCTGGTGGTGTCCAGGGTACCCCTGCATATCATCTCCCTGAGGATCTGCTGAGCCCCATTAACTCTGCCGCAGGGAAAGCCGCTCTGACTAAAGTGCTCACACCCTGCTCCCATCTCGCACGCAAATCACGGGGAATGAACTGCCAAAGCCAAGGCCAGCCAGCATCGCACACCCTCAGCACTTCACCTGCACAGCACTGGTACCAGAGTCAGGCAGGGGATGGGGACATGCAGTGACACTACTATCGGACGAAGGAGAAACCAGGGATGTGAGGAAGCGGAAGGAGGAGGAATGGAAAAGGTGAACATGGGCTGCCAGAGATTTGCTCAGGTGGGAGCTGGGCAGAAATGGCAGCGAATCCACTATTTACGAGGAGTAAAGTGTTACAGAGCACAGCTGGGCCTGGACTACCTTCACCGACACCACGGCCTGCCAAGCTCCTAATAAAACCCAACACAGGTTGACTTGGATTCTCATGGTGCTCCAAAGCAGCAGCTTCCCCCTCCCCACCTGGGGCCCACATGCGCTGTGAAGCGAGCGCTTCCCCAGCATCTCACCACATCCAGGGCCTCCGTGGCTTCCCCACCCACCTCCACAGCCAAGCAGAGCAGCAAAGGAACGGGTCCATGCCCTCACTGCTTAACCTGCCCTCCGCAGCCCCACCTCGCCACACATGCCTCCCTTCTCCAAGTGGGGATGGAGTACGCCCATGGTCTGTTGTTGTTGGTTTTGGCTCAGCAGTAGCAGGCTGCTTCCAGCAAGAGTGGTATGAATAATTGCCCAATTAACTGGAGGAACTTCCAGATGTGTGTTTGCTTTCATACCCATCCAGCCCCCCTCAATCCCACGTGCCTAACGCTGCGGAGAGCGGTGGGGGTGGGAGAGCCAAGACTCTGCTAGCTCGCGCAGCAGCGTGGGCAGGGCTAGCCTGCTGCCTGGCTCAGCTCCCCTTTCCATCCCCACCTCCCTCCCGCTCTTTAAATGGGGAAATGGTCTTTTTTTAACGACCCCAGGGAGAAGAAAATTTGCCCTGCCTGCCAGAGCTTGGTTACGCACGCCAAAAGCCGAGCAAGCAGAGAAGAAAGCTGATCCCATGTTACGATTTTTATCAGGTGCACATACAGTGAACCCTCTTAAGACAGGTATTTTTGCCACACACACCCCCTTTTCCCATTGAATAGTCTTGCACTCAGGAGAGGTTTCATTATCAGCCAAACTGCTTTCACCCTGTGGGACACACTGAAGCTTTTCAAGCTTGTGGTTCTTCTCTGCTAACAGTGGCATCCAGTCCTAGCACTGCCACCCATCCACTTCACACCATCTGAGAAACAGGGGGGTCTTTCCAGGATTAGGGCGGAGATTTGACCTGGGCACAGGCTGTCTAGAACTTGGTCAACAGAACAAAGCCAAAAGGTGGCTCAGACCCTACAGACGATGTGAGCATCCCACCATCCCTCCACTCACACAAAAAGTGCAAGGGGTGGCTTTCACCTCCTCTGATTTTAGCACCCAGTTCAGCACTTGAATATCTAAGCTCCAGTGAGAAGAAAGAGAAGCAGCTCCAGAGCAACCTGCTCCATCCACTAGTGCTTAAGACAAATGAGCTGATTCACTCACAGGAGGCTTCAGTCTCTCCCCACTGCACAGCACAGATGGAGCTTAAAGGACAAAATTACACCAGATGGCAAACTTCTAGACAGCTACTGTTTGGGGAAATGAATGCCATCCAAAATATGTGCTCTGCCCAACCACAGCATGAGTGAAGCAATTCCAGCTCAAGGCATTCTCTCAGACCAAAACTTCAGCCTTGGGACCCTTTGGACAGGATGTCCAGAAATAACAGCAGCTAGGGGTGGTGACTCTGTTTGGAAGTGGCATTAGCATGGTGTTGTGGGCATCACATGACTCCTTGTGTCATCCAACTCCCAAAGTTTTATCTTGCAAACCTTCAGACAGCAACTAACAGAGAGCACCCGGCACTTAGGCACCAACACAACCACAGCCAGAAGATCTCCTTTAGCGCCAGCACACAGATGCACATACGGCACTGTTGGAGCAGAAGGCTCATTAAGACCTGCTTTTCACCTGCAGCTGGCAAAAACTGAACCCAAAGAAAGAGGACAAACTGCCATGTGATCCTTCCCCATAGTGTACAGAGAGCCTATCTCACTGCAGGCCAAGCAAACGCTCTAAGCAGCTTCAGGGAAAGTGTGCTCCTGAAGCCGGCAAAATGGTTTGGACAATGGTCTGCTTCCCCATCCTTTGAATCAGGACAACTGGACAGAGCTGACAGCCAAACTCCAAAAGAGGAACGATGACATTTTCCTAAGAGAAGATCAACAGCCAAAATTAACTTTTCAGTAATCAGCAAGTAGCCCACTGTCAAAAACACTTTTCCATGCCGAAACTCCATACCACACATCACAACACTGGGGTATAAAGTCCCATTTCTCACAAGTCTCTCTTCAATCACTGGAAAATTCACTGTTGTCAGGATTGACTTTCACTTGCCTCCTAGATTGCTGTTCAAATCCAGCCCACCTACAGCAATGACAATTCATTTGTCGCCTTCTCTCCACAGCACATTTCCAGGTCAACTACAGACATGAATTAAATGATTGGGTTATTTGCTTCAGACAGAGCATGAATCTGGTTGCTGGAGAGCAGCTGACATGCTGTAATGCCTTCCTTTAGGAGGAGTTGTTCACAGCTCCTGTGCTTGATCTGCTTCACATGGGGCAGCTTGAGCAGGCTGGCATCTGTTCTTCCACAAAAGAACAGGGCGTTGGAGCCTGGGGAGGAAAGAGGAGGTGACAAATGTATGAGGAACATGAGGAAGGCAGGGTCTGAGATCCTGACCTGAGGGGTGAGACTGTACAAGCCCAGAAGCAGTAAAGATGGGGAATTCAATAAATGCCCAAAGAGAGACAAAACTGTGTGTTTCCCAAGGACGACAAGGCCTTACATCTGTCCTGGGCACTGGTGTCTCACCTTGGTCTGACATCCATGGGGTGCTGTGCCTGCCCGCCCACAGTGTTGCTGTCAGAAGGCAGAGGAAGCTTTCGGGCTGTGCAATATTTTGCAAGGGTGGAACAACTAGCTTCCCCTCCACAGCCGTCGCCCTACCCACAACCCCACAGGACTCTAAGCGGGCCATAAATGTTTTCAGCATGGCACTTTACCAAGCATATGCCATAAATTACAGTCCCGTGCCGATAATAAGTCAGGTAATAGCGCCACTTTTTTGTCCTGCCAACTGCACAAAAGGTGGCAGAGGGGAGGGAAGAAGGCGGGGGGAGACGCCTATTAGCACCAGGCTGGATTTTACACGCGATGGAAACTGTTTGTTCAGCTGGAAGTGAGAACGGTCCTTAACCCAAGAGCACGCACTAATGAAAACAGAGTGTGCGGAGGGGGTGAGGGGCACCGGCACAGAGTAGCAATTCACGCTGCGGTGCAGGTGCGCGGGCTGCGAGGACTAGGCCTGGGTCAGAGCACCCACCGAGCCTGCTTTTGCTCTGGCTCCATCTCACACCTTTTGGAATCACTAATTGCAGGTCCTGCTTTGCCCTAGGGGAGAACTCAGACAGATCTAAGAGCACCCGGTGCCATGGATTTTGGTACAAACCCACTTGGACAGGCTGAACTAGGGACCTGCCCTGGCTGCTTGGCCGGCACAGCGAGGAACCCACTCCAGCCAGAGGCCCTCTGGGCACCACACCCTCTTCTCATCCTTCACCCAGGGGGGTTCAGCCTATTCTCAGGTCTCCAGAAAGCAAAGCCATGGGATCGCAGCCTGGTTTTGCACTTGCTTGTCCAGCCATCTCTGCTGTGAACTATGCAGGCCCCTCGCTGCTCCCACTCCATCACGCTATGTGGTAAACACACCAAAGACCCAAAGCCAGCTGCCCAGGCAGAGGCACAATGCTATGAGGGACATCAGTGCCTGAAAAAACAGATCCTGGTTTGCCTGGTGAAAGACAAAAGGCAGTGCTGCGTTTCAGCAGGTGCAGAGGAGTACAGGGAGAAAAAAGGGACCACAACCACATCAAAGACAGTGCAGGGCATAAATCAAGCAACATTTAGTTATCCATCCATGTCTGTAGCATGTGACTCTAACGGTCCCTGGAGCTTATATGATACACCTGCACTTGGAGAATAAACCAAACTCCTTCAAAATTATCCTTTCAGGAAAAGCCCTAGGAAAATAAGCCATTCCCTAATACCCCACAGGTCATCAAGCAGGCACTCCATGGGTGGAGGCAAATTGCCATATGCAAGATCCCTCTGCAACGAACTCTCTTCCTCCAGATAGTCAGGAGCTGCCAAGAGTGCCCTAAAGGTGCCCAACAGCCAGAGCGACCTCTGTGGACCTGACCCGACCAGGTATCTAATGCAACAGCAGTACCTGCAGCCAAAGCCAGATGCTAACCGGCAATCATCACCCGTTGGAATACCTGATACAATACACTGAGAGTGTTCTACACACATCACCACACAGCTGTGTCCTGGTCCCCTCGTGGAGAAGGGGGATTAAAGTCATCCAGAACGGAGGCTGCTAATTCCCTCCTATCAAATCCCCTCTCCATGCCAGGAGGATCACACAGTACTAAAAGCTAACCCTTCCGTTCATGGTACGCCAAGATGACTGCCTGCCCCTAGAAGGCAGGACGTACCATAGCCAGGGAGAGGGAAGGGACAAAGAAACAGGAAAAGCTGGCTGCAACCCTTCCAACCAAATGTAAAACATAGCGTCTGTGACTTCTCGGGAGTCACAGAGAAATGTGTGGCTGCCTTCACAACAGTGTCCCTTTTAGTGTCATTCAAACATCCACCAGCGCTCTCCCAGTTTTGGAATCTTTGGCTTTAGCCTCACCCTCATTCCAGAACGAACATCAGCAGCTCATCCAGAGGGCCAGGACCAGGTCTGGCAGCTGCAGGTGGAAGAGAAGTTGATCCACACCACTGGGCAAACCTTCCATTAAGATGCTGGCACGTGATACGAAAAAGATTTGCTTAATTATCCTATGGTAATTCCCAGTTTTACCCACAGGAGGTCACACTTTGCCAGGCTTATCAGCTTTCCACACAAGCAGCCCTGTGCAAACAGTATTACTGTGGGACCCACAAAGCCACAGTTTTACTAGCCCAGCTTAGGTTTTGTCATAAATCCCTCCCATGCATCTTTGTATTCTCTGCCGATCCTCCAGCCGCTCTCCTGCCCGCTCTACGAGCACTAACCTCCTCTCCAAGGCTGCTGGACACCCATATGGACAGCTTTCCTGTGTGATGGCCCATTCTACCCACTCAGCCATTCCTCACTTTCTTTTCTTTTCTTGTTTTCATGTCCTTCCCCAGTCCAGCCTTCCAGTCCCTCCATTGACCCTGCCAAAAAGACTCCCTTACATCCAGTGCCTAGGCCGTAATGCTAGCCTGGTTTCCTAAGAAAGTGACAGATATACAACTGCACGCAACGGAGAAATTTCTGTTCTAAAATGCTTCAGGAAAATGAATGCTCAGGTAGAATAGCATCTGCACACAAAGAAATGGTTCAGTATGAGATCACCTGTTATTAGTCTTCAGAGAGTAGAGAGAGAAGCCAACCTCAAGACACAATCCCATAGGAAACCAGGCTCCACTCAACACCGCGCTTGTGTAACTATTTATTTCATGCTACGTGAAAGTTCTCCAAAACTCAGGGAAGCTGTTGACTGGCAGCTCTATAAACTAATATCCTTCATTTATCCCTAGAAAGCCCTTGCAGGCTCATTGCCCTCAGTGCTCAGGAGGTCACCAGGTCTTGCTCTTTATTTGAGCCACTGCAGGGATTAGTACTTAAAGCCTTAGCATTCCTTGGCTTCTGTAAAGCTGCCAGCAATGAACACCTTTCTCCAGGAAGAAAAGTAGATGCATTCAAACATGTTTTCCATCAGCCATCAACCAGCTAGTCAAGCATGGTTTTCACTCTCTCTCTCACATAGTCACAGCCTGAGTACAGGCTAACAAGGATTGTCCATACGGCCATGCAGTTTCCAAGGTTTAAAGACAGCACACAGCATCCACTTTGTCCACATCATCTGACATTTTTTCAACTTCTACTAGGCCACAGGCTGCTGTCTTCTTTTATCCTGCCATCACACAGGCCCCCTTTCTGAAAGATCTCCCCGCATTGATCTTATCTCTGTGCAATGCTCTGCCTCCTTGAACACTACTCCCTATGCCACTTGAATTACTGGAATGGTAAAACCGTTGCGCAATGCAGAGACTTTGGTGACACAAGTGTCACCATTATACTCTTAAAATATCTCTTGATAGCGTACCATTGAGCATCAGTGCAAAAGTTTGGAGAGAGCGTTCCATTACTTCTACTTTCTGAACACTGAGAACAGCTCTTTGGCTAAAAGGTATGTTCAGTTCAAATCATGGTTCACATTTCAGCACAGAAATTCCTGGAGTCCAATCCATCTCCCTATGCCTGGTCTTGCTTTTTCTAAAGCCTGTCAATCCCCAGCTTTGTTCGCACCATGTGAACACCTTCTCTCTGCTGCAGTTTCCCTGGAGAAACACAGGAATACCAGCACTGCTTTACCTCAGAGGGGCACCATGAGCCCAATTGTACAGATTACATAGGAACCACATCCTACAGTGAAAGGGTGCTATAAATACTGAAGACAGATGGAAGCTTTTCATCTTCTTATCAAATACTGCCCACACTTATGTCTGTTCCCACACCCTTCATCTACTTTCATCCTCTTCTAAACCTGCTTTCCTTGCTACCTTAACTTTGTTTAGCAAAGGGAACATAATCCTTTCCATGTGTCTAAGTGCCTTCTAGGACCCTAGAGAACCAAACACAAGTGAATGTAAAATAATGCATTATATTTCCAACTTACATTTGGATGAACAAATGATTTCTCAGCACAGCTTCTGGAAATGGCTGTGTCACGTGCTTCCACAACACAAGTTCATTGCTCTCCACAGCAGTATCAGCCAGTCACAAGGAAGCCCTGAAGGAAGCACATATGAACAGGCCTGCTTAGTGCTTTCAACCCGTTAAGAGCTTAGCCATTCTTTGAAACAGTGGGACCGCCCTGCCTTCGGAAGCACTAGCCACCATCAGAGGTCTGTCACCGCAGTCCCTGAGACCCTACTAGCCATTTGATCCTGGCACGACAGATGCTGTGTCTCTTCCTTCTGATCACTGCCCAGTAGCTTTAAGCTAAATACGAAAAACCCTCTTAAGACCCTGTTTAAAATCCAGCTGCAATGGCTACAACTCTTCTTTGTGTTTTATGTTTCATTGTCATGTCTTGTACTTTCCTTGAGGTCCTTTGTGGTTTCTTTTAGATTGTAAACCTTCCGGGTAAGGGATTTGTTATCTGTTTGGCAAGAGCCTGCATTACCAAGCTGTGTACATTTACAACGCCATATAAAAGATTAGTACTTTATTGGTCACTTAAGCATTCCTAGTTAATAATCTTTAATGTGGCAGTTATTTATCCAGTCGTAAACAGAACACTGCTGCCAAGTCAAGTCAAATAAACACTATAGAAGTCCTTCATCTTTAAAATGAACCCATTTCTGTCCAGGCCATTTCAGGCTTTGCAAAAAAAACCCCAGTCACATTGTTACTGAGCTCAAAACTATTCAGATCTTAAAGTGTTCTTAAAGCAACAACTGTATCAAACATTTGCATTGAGCTTTTCACCCGAAGCCTCCGCCGGGCCAGTAAACAGTGTGGTCCCCACTGCAGAACCACAATCCCAAGACCACCTTAGCCTACGCTGCTGGGTGGAACAGCCCTGCCTCCCTGCAGCATCCGCGCCGACCCTCACCGCCTCCTGTCACGAACCCCCATCACCCCTCACAGCCCGTCACCACCCCCAAAACCTTCAAAGCCCCCTGTCACCCCTCACACCCCCTAGCTGCCTCCCAACCTGTCAAAGGCCCCTCTCACCCCTCACTGCCCCCGGGACCCCTCACAACCCCCCCATCACCCCTCACAGCCCCCCATCACCCCTCACAATGCCCCAGCACCCTTCACAGCCCCTCACCATTGCCCCTCATCCCCCTGACCCCTCAC
>NW_009648642.1:636451-667204 GCF_000708025.1 Charadrius vociferus
GAGGGTGGGGACGCGGGCCCCCCCGCCGTGGGGACGGGCTCCGGTGGGTGGCAGCGGTGGCCCCGGCGGGGGCTGTCGGTGTCCGAAGGAGCTGCCGTGCGAGTCGGCCTCCGGAGGCTTTAGGTTTAGGCTTGTAGTTTGTCTCCACGCACTGGAACTCTTCGGCGGCGTTTAAATGGCTTATGGACACCTCTTGGCGTGAGCGTGTGGTCAGCGCTCTCTGCTGTTCCGTGTGTTTGTCAGCCCTGTCAGGGCCTGGGGATGAGGTGAGGACAGATCCCGTGATCCCTGGTAATGCTCACCCAAATACTCGCAGTTTGCGCTTAATTCTGCTGGTGGGTCCCAATTAAAGGGGCAGTTTAGCTTCACACAAAGAGCTCTCTAAACCCAAAGCCGGTGTTCTGCAGCTTCTTCCTTGAATATTTTAAAATTGCTATCACAAAAGTAAATTTTTGTTACCAGTTTATTTTAATGTTGGAAACTAGGAACTGCTCTCTGAAACATATGTATGTATATACAGCACGTTCTTAAGTGGACAGTTGCTGTTGAGATACTGGGGCTGCCCAGGTGTTACCCAACTCAACACCAGATTTCGGGTGCCCGCTAGAACTTTCCAAAATGTTCCTCGGCCTTTCTGGGCTTATGGACAGGAGAGCCAATAACCACGTGGACACAGTATGCTTGGTTGCCTCCAGCCCTTCCAGGTGATGTGTAGCTGTGATGAGAGGGAAGTGGGTGGTTCTATGTCAGAATATGTTACCTTAAAACCGTGCATTTTATGTCCAGTTCCTACAGGAGGCTGGAGCATCTGAAAGCTTTTCTGGTTTACAGGCAATCCCAGTAGGATTGTCAAAGCATCCAAGAATACCCAGACCACAGAAATTATATGGGTCACATCTAGGGATCTGTATTACCAGAAAAGGGAATTCCCTGTTAGAATTTCCTTCTTTGTGCAATTGCTAGCAGTTAGTCCATGTTGCAAAAGACTGCTCTGTAAGACAGTTACTTTGCAGGAACAGCAATGATAACTCGAATCCAAGGACTTCAGCAACATTTTATGTTAGCTCTTTGTTGCTTCCAAGGAATATGTGATACTTGCGTCCTATGTAATTTGCGAAATGGCCATAGATAGTATTGCACAATAATTAGGTGTTGGGGATCTTTCTACTGAATGTCTTTTCTGTCATTAATATTTGAAAGTTTGCAGGTGTTCCTGCAGCTAGAATTTGAACACAAGGGAAAGCAGCTTTCTGCTTCTCTTCTTTGCTGTTAATAATTAAGTGGTGCCAAGTAAATGTTTCTAACAGGCTATCTGCAGATCATGTATTTGAGCACCTCTGCTCTTCCCAGCACTCTCCTTTTATTGCGACCTTTGTTTTCTTCCCTTGGTTGTCTTTGCTTCTTCATTCTGTTAATTTGAAATCTTGAAAGAGCCTCCTTCCCCTTATCAGTCTTGTCATTTGGACTGTAAAGAAAACTAAAAAAAACCCCAAACCTATTCCTGCACTAAAATTAGCCCGTCCATAAATTTAAGGCAGGCAAGCAAGCAAAGCAAACCAGTCAACACTGCACATATCTCTCACCGTCTCCAACACCAAGGTTATTGCAATCTGATAATACTACCCTGGCATTTGTTTAGATCTTAAGTGCCTTTGCTTCAGTGCCGAAGCCGGACAGAGTTAGTGACAAGCAAATTATTGGCAACAGACCATTAATTTAGTCCTTGCTATTCTTCCAGCTCTTCAGAATACATCTTGCCCTGCCTGTTAGGTTGGAGAAACCATTAAAACTGCTTGTGTTAGGCTGTATGGATGCATGCTTAGAGGCAGATAGATGTATGTCAACACTCAAAATAGATAAACTGTGTTAATGGGCTGAAAGAAAAATAGCTGTTTATATTCCATCTATACATAGCCTTGGATTGTGACTGAGAACTAAAGGACTAAAATTTCTTTTAATTGTCTGCGCATTTGGGGATGCCTTTATTGTCGGGTTTAACTGCAACATTCTGCCACATTTGTACGGGGTGTGTTTGGGGGACAGGCGTGCAATAGACTTTGTCTAAGTAATGCTAGTCTTTAGCCGTTTACTCCATTTGTACTTGACCAGGCAGTCACGCGATCTTTCTGATATAAAAATAGACAGACCTAATTGTGCTATATTAATGATTGACTTGCTTGGAGTCCATGTGTATTGGTGGGAGTACATGCTGGTGATGTCCAGCTGTGGAATCAACTGTTTAAATTCTTTAAGATTAATATATGAAAGTGCTCGTATCTGTGGTGTTCACACTCTTAGGCTTTTTTTTAATCTCATTTGTTCTCCTCTTGCTTAAACTTCTAAAGTTTGAGGACAATTACCGGAGCTTTCAGACATATGCAAAACGCCATGTGTTGTTGATTCCCACTGTCTCGGGAAAGAGACTCAGAAATCTTGTGTGTGTGTGTTAATACCTATGTCTGTATTAATGAGCATGCTTAATTGTGCTTGGAGTTTATGCAGCTACATTATGTTATCAAATAGATGTGACTTGGATGTAGCTACATCAACACTGGATTATTTTGTTACATTTTTTCCTGGGAAAACAACTTAAGGGAGAAATAATTCATACACAGAGTTGTTGTAATGACTATTTTGCAGGACACTAGAACTGCATTGTTTCAAAATCTGCTAGGCTGAACTTCGTTCATTTGAAAAGAAAAATAACTTTCATCAGATTAGCTCAGACTTTACTATCTGATAGGACAAGGGCCTGGTATATCAACCCTTAGCAGGTCAGCTGATCTAAACCCACACTCCATTGCATATCTTCAGAATATAGTTATTTTTGTTTAGGAACCGGAGGTCTAAAAACTGTGAGCCGCAGAGCTGGTATTCTCCTACCTGGGCAGCCAATACCTCTGTTAGTCCTAGGAAGAGAGATGCTCTTCAGAGGTTGCCTGTTTAATGCAGAATTTTGTACTTCCTGTAGAGAAGGGGGGGCAGACACAGGAGTCAGCTATAATGGGAATATTAGCTAAAAGTATTTATGACAAAGGTGCCACGAGTAGTTATCCTGCTTATGGTTTTAGAGACTGAAATGAATTGTTTATGCTGTAAGCATTTGAATAATGGGGTTAACAAGCTGCCCTTCTCTATTGTGAGGATATTTGTTCCCATGTTCTCTATACTGTAATTGCAAGCATGAAGGTTGGAGGCCATGCAGAAGTGTAGGCAGATACCTTTTTTCTTTTTCTTCTTTTTTAATTTATTTTATTTTAAGGTATGGAGGCCAATGGTGCACCTGACGCATGTGGATGTTGCCCAATGGATTGTTTAAAAAACAGTCTAATTTTTTTTAATTTTTTTTCCTCCCACCAACAGGCCCAGCAGAAGGGAGTAAGTCATAAGAAGGTCCACACAAGGACAAGTTCTGAGGTAAGGATTAATAAAAGCACTTCGGTTTGGGGGATGGAGGAGTGTTGAGGTTCTTTGTTTTGTTTGGGGGTTTTTTGGTAATATCTTCATTGTATACAGAAAATATTTGACTTATAATCTGGTTCCATATGGAGACAAGATTCCTGCTCCTGCTTTACCTTTCAATATGTCTGTAAGCCCTCTCCTCTGGTTCAGAGACTTTGAATCCATTGGCCAGTGCAGTGTCACTTGGCAGAGGAATAGGCGTGTCAGATATGTTAAGTCCCTGCAGGTTTACTCAGAAGAAACACATGGCTAAACAACACCATCAACAGCAAGGCCACCTCTTATATATCCTGTGCTCTGGCCCCTTAACTATCTTAACGGCCTTCTAACAGGGCTAGTCTTTCCAAATTTTTGTCCCATTAGTAAGACTAGAGATTAACAATATACACTAATAGTAAGACTATAAACTAAGCAGCCCATCTGTTGTTATAAATGCCCTTTGATTTTAAAATCATAATAAATAATGCAGGACTCATTTGGGATTCCACATTGATAAGTTTTTCATTATGAACTGCTGTTTCTGTAGCTTTGCTGCTCCAGAGGAGGTGTTTGTTGCTACTCTGACTTTTAATAGAGCATAACTGTGGAAAGACTACAGAAGTAAGTATTAAAATGAAGCGGTATAATGTTCAAGTTCCCTGAAATGCAACTGTTGGCATTCTGCATCAGATTAGGTCCTCCTTTAATTGTAAAGTGTATTTGGAACTGGCTTGATGTTGGTGTCTGAACTGTCTCTCGTGTGTAGGATAATGCACCCTTTGTTTCAGGAAAGGGGTAATCAATTATCAGGGATACCAGACTATTGAAGCTTTTCTTCTGAGCGATCCTAGGGTAAAGGGAGAAAATCTGTAGGGTTTTGCAGAGCTGGGAGAAAATAAAGTCTGTATAAAATGACAGCTTTGACTTTGTAATTTTTATATACTTATCTTACTGTAAATCGGCTTTTGTTTTCCAAGAGAAACCTTCTACACCCTTAGCACTTAGTGCAGAGAGTCATTAAATAGTTGGAGATGATAAGGTTTTCCTACCCTGTTTTTAGCTGCTGGCTGAAATTAGGGGAGTGCAAAACTTACCCTAGAATAAACAAGATCTAGTGGTAACTGCTGGTGTGAATAGAGTGTCCCTCCCCATTTGCTTACTACAGAGGCAAGGAGTGCATGCAGCAATTTCCATAGGCTCACCGAGAGAGCAAGGACTTGTGTGCCCAATTAGCCCAGGGTTACTGGTTCATCCGCCCATTGTCTAATTTAGGTATCCCTTAAGCTCTCCACACTGCCAGATTAAGGCTTTTTGTTTTCATAAATTGCACTGGGAGGTCTTAAACCAGTATAAACAGGTCCTATCAGTTAATTCCACAGAAGAATTAAATTGGCATAAGTATCCACACTGATACTTGTACTGCTTTGATTAAATCATCATTTTGTTTTAAAGGTGATGTGGGGAATTGGGGCACTGACCTGTTTCCTTAACAGACTTTAAATGGCTGAACCTATTGCAAGAGAGAATGTATAACGTTCATCCATGTGGACATGTTTTTGATAAATGTGAATATTGGAAAGAATCTGAGTTTGATCGTTAGGTTTAAAATATGGGATATATATTTCTCTATATGTTGTATATATACAGTATGTATATGTACATGCAAGTATATGTGCAATGTATGTTTTGTGTCTATCCGTATATACATTTGAATGGAAAGTGTATTTGTGTTGACAAGATACGGGCTGAGACTGTGATGAGCCAGTTCTGCTTGTACATCACTGGAACAACAAAGTAGCCACAGCCTGCAGACAAGACTCCTGATTCTACCTGGCCCAGCCTAGCGGATGTATTGTTAAATCATACATGGAAAAGGCTACTATTTTATGGAATAAAAGGATAAAAACAAAAAGAAAAAAACCCAGTTATAGTATTGTATAGATGATGACTTGGAGAGTGCTGAGGATGTCGTTAGGAAAGTATATGGGGCTTTGAAAAAGGCGTGTTCAGCTCCATAAGGCAGCTTGCGTTCTCTTTCTCAGTGCGATACTAATGGTGTCAGTCTGCGGCCAGGGGGTTCCTGTTAGCTGGGAGGCTTGTTGAGTAGTGGGCAGGCTGCATTAGTTTTGGGACCTGTATCCACCGCAGTTTGGGGTGCTTAGTGTTCAAGCAGCTTAGCAGTTGTGCAAGTGCACTGTCATGTAAAGACTGATCCACAGTAGAAACCAAACATTTCCTAGAGAAAAATCCAGGACCTGCTGTTCGGTCTCTTCTCCCAAGTAACAAGCAATAGGACAAGAGGAAACGGCATCGAATTGCGCCAGGGGAGGTTTAGATCGGATATTAGGAAAAATTTCTTCACTGAAAGGGTTGTCAAGCACTGGAACAGGCTGCCCAGGACAGTGGTCAAGGCACCATTCCTGGAGGGATTTAAAAGACAGGTAGACATTGTGCTGAGGGACATGGTTTAGTGGTGGGTTTGGCAGTGTCAGGTTGATGGTTTCACTCGATGGTCTTAAAGGTCCCTTCCAACCTAGACAATTCCATGATATTTGGTCACAAAAACTGTTGAAATGTGTGATCACGTACTGTTGAAACTGGTTGGACAGTGGAAGGAATAGGTCTAGGAAGTATGTGCTCTTTAACCTCTGAATGATTTTCTCATACTAATAAACCCTTAAACATTGCCGTTGTCTGTGAAACGCTTCTTGGCAAATAACTCTCTTAGATACCAGAAGAGGTCACACATTAAGATTGTGTCTTGTCAAAATCTATGTATGTTTCCATTCTTGCTGTCAGCTGCTGTTCTGGACCTAAGGAAACTCTAAACACATAAGAAATAAAACATGATTGCATGTACTCCTGTAGAGAAGGTTTAGACAGGAAAAAAAGAAATAAATCTGTGTTCAACATAAACAAACGCAGACATTGTGTCTAAAAGGAGAACATTTCAAAGCACTAATGTTTAAAGATGTTTTTCTGCCAGTAAATGTTTGTAGTGGAGACAGATCTAGAGCTGATAGATGTCAAACTGACAAAGAGCATTCAATGCAAGAGAGCAGGAAAATGGATTGGTTTATTGCATATGGATTTGCTACCGTGGTGGAGCTTTTCACTCACAGTTGCACTGCATCTTTAGTTGTACATAGTAGACTGTACTTCCAAATGGAGAAAGATATAAACTTGAGGTGTTTAGGGAAAAAAAAAAAAAAAAAAGTAAAATGAAGACGGAATGTTGCAAGTTCAGCATAAAATTTTTATCGGAGCCAGAGCTTGCTGTTGAAGGGAATCCTATTTCTAGTTACTTTAGTTTTTGAAACAAAGGGAAAAAGAATAATTAGCGCAATGTGAGGGATTTTTTTCATTCTTGCAATGTGGGAGAAACAAGAAGGAAAACACAGTCAATATAGTATGAAAATGGTATTGATTTTTCCCTACTACTTTGACAGATTATTTTTTTTTTAAATGGTTCCTTTTTAATACATCCTGTAAAATAGTTTTGCAGCTTAAATGCATTTTTCTTTTGGTTTAGGGGAAAAAAAGGATAGGAATTCTCCTCTCTTTAATTTTAGTAGTTGTTCCTTGTTTTTTTTTTTTTATTACGTGGGCAGGGCGGAAAACTCCTGATTTGCGTCTTTGATAACATTTACCATCCAGTATCCTCTTACAGTGCTTCGTTCTTTACCCTTTTTCACCCTTTGTGGAACCATTAACTATTTCTTTTCTTTTCCATTTTTTCAACAAGAGCGTTTTGGGGTTTTTTTTCCAGACTTTTATTCTTTTTTTGTTTTTGCATCTTTATTTTGTACCTCTATGGTATCTTAATGATCAGTACAGCTCACAGTATGAACAGTGATGGCTCACTAGAAGTGCTTGTGTCATCCCAGGGCAGGGAATGGGAAGGAAGGGGTGTTGTTGCCATTGAAGTGCTTGCAGATATAAGGCACATGCGTTCTTCTAGATATAAGCTACTGTCATTTATCTGGCTGGCAGTGAAGAGCTCATTGTGTGTCTGAACTTTTGACTGTAATAAAGTACATGATAGATTAATCACAGATAATTTAAAGACCCTGTTTAAGAAGGCAATAGTACATTCCTGAGAATGAAAGCGTGTGATTGTAGGACAAACCTTCTGTGGCTTTGCTTCGTATGCAATGAGGACATCCCAAGAGAAATCATCTAGGTGTCTAAAATGATTTGCCCTGTCATATATTCTTATATCAGGCTTTATCAGTTCCTCAGGAAAGTGAGGGGGTTCTAGACTTTGTGCCAAAAGAATATCAAAAAAGCAGCAGGGAGTAGCTAACTAATCCCCTGTTGTTATTGGTAAACTAGTATTAGCACATTATCCAGAATTGTATTCCTGGAGCCCAGCTTATGCTGCACACAGTGCCCAGGGCAAATCATAAAGAGATCGAACTGCATTTAACCTCATTAAAGTAATCCATCGAGCTCTGTGTACTCTACCGAAAAGGATCATCACTCCAGAATGCATCAGCATGGTCCAAATTGCTCTTCTACAAGATGAACTGGTTGTTCTAGTGCTAAATGGCGTGCTTAATTTTGGCTCTGATGCATGCATTCCTCAATGATGTGTGGTATAGGAAGTAACTGAAGCTGTAAATGCAACAAATCATGCTTCTGATCAGGAGGCATTTGGAGGAAGGGGCGACAGCACTGTGGTGTCCAGTCTTGTGTCCAGATCCATGCAGTGATGTCAAAGTATGCTGCGGTAAGCCTGTGCTGGGGAAGACTGCAGGAGGCACTGAAGTAGTTGGGGAGAGGAGAGTAACTGTCTGCTAGTTGTCTTCTATTCTGCAGTTATTGCTGCCTTGCTGTGTTGCTTTGTTCTGTCAGATTCTTTGGTGTATGAAGCAAACATCTCGGACATGACTGAGTATTCCTCAAGGATGGGAAATCATCTACTCAGAGTTTGGGGTTTAGTTTTTTCCTGCTGGGATGAGGACTAATAGCTAGCAGTCTTGAGGAAGCAGTTCCCATTATTTGTTCACGTGCCTTCTGCAGGGATTAGTTTAACGAGGTTATGAAAGAGAGTAGACTTGAGTCTTTTCCCTGGCTACATTGCTACTCAACAGTATAAAGAGCAAATGATAAGCTGCAGGTCTGGGAGTCTATCGTTAGTCTTGATTTGTAGAGCAGCAAAAGCAAATATTTGCTTTCTGTTAGCACGTTATAAAAACTCATGCCAAAATTTTGGTTGTCCATATCTAGCTGTATCTGTAGAGTACATAGCAAATAGCTGAATCAAAGGTGGTGTAACTGTCCATGGTTAAGATGAAAAATGTTATTTTCAAAGTTTGGGTTTCTTGTTATAGAACAGCTACACTGGATTTGAGTGAAGTCTCTTAATAAGCTATTAATCTGTATTCAAACTTTCAAAACAAAGTTGCAGGAATACCTAAATGGAATAGCCGACAATGTTTTCCTGATTAATTATCTTTTGGGGGGGGGGCAGGGGGAACTTTTCTGTGTTTATTAAAAGCAATGTCATGTCACGTAACTGGGTTTTAACCAAAGTTTGGATTTATTTTTAAAAAGTTTAGAATGTAAATATTTCACTGCTGTGGCGTGTACTCTGTGTGTGTACTCTGGATTTGAAAGAAATAATTGTCCTCTAGATTAGTTGTACTTCAGATGTTTCAGTTTGATAATTCCTGCATTTTGGAAAGCAAATAAACTTATTAAAGTTTGCCTTAGCCATGTTATCTTTAGTAAAATTGTAGCCCTATATTCCTTTTAATGGAGGTAAGCCATAATTCAAATCTTATCTTTTCCTGGTGATGTATTTTTTTAGACACTTTCATAGCATTTTTCTTCACAGGCAGCATCGGACTTTTGACTGTTACACTTGGTTTCACTGCTGTATATTTTATATAAATTCAGCACAGTTTTCAGCTGTCTTCTGAAAGTAGCCCAAATGACCATGGGAAGAACTAAGGGAATGGAATGGGAAATGTAGCTAGACTAGCAAGCTAAATATTGCCAAAAAATTTAGTCACTGACTTGAAGTCACACCAGTTCCAGTTACCATGGTCATCGCTTGGTTTTGAATGGTAATGATTGCTTGCTTGTTCATAGTTTAAACTTAACCTTGAAAAATCTTTCGCCTGTTCTGCAGCCATTTTTGGCATATCCTCAATATGCATTTTTCTAGTTCTACTTCTCACTTGTGTGGGTGGTTGGGTTTTTTTTCATATTGCACTTAACTGAAGATCTCTGTTATAGACTAATAGATCTAACAATCTCAAAGTTGTGTGGGAGTTCCTAAGAAAAAAGCTTTTTCTGCTGATTCTGTTCTTCTGTGTTAATTCCTACTGTTTTGTAAAAGTCAGTCTGATTAGAAAGGAAATGGCTGCTTCCTCTTAAATAAGGTATGCATAAATTTCAAGCTGTGTCGTTATGAGTAATGTATTTTTTTTTGCTAATTTTTACAGTCGCTTTATAGTTCTGTTCTAACAGGTGCTTAATAGCATTTCAGTTCTGTGCAGCACGGATGCTCATCCATCCTCTTGTCCCCATGCCCGGCTAGGGGATACTTACCACAATATGACACTTAACTTCTCTGAAGTTATTTTAGCAAGAGGGAAGGAGGCTTGTTGCAGTAAGGAGGTGTAAATGGGTCTCTCTAGCCACCTTTTACCATGTCTTTATACAAACATTACATTCTAAAGTGTTTTTTCTCTTCTGCCTGTGTTTCACCCCTTCTTTATATGTGAGAGCTAGGTAGTTTAGGCGAAGATGGGACTTTCTGACACAGACGTGCACTACTCCTTACCTGTCAACTGAGCCTTTTGTCCCTGCGAATAGAGCAGTCTGTACTGCCTACTTGCTCCCCTGCAGTGGGAGAGATGGGCAGGAGACAGCCCCAACTCACTAGCCCTTTGCTACTGAATGTGAGACAGCTTTTGTCTCCCCTTCCCACAAGCTCAAAGTTAAATATTGCTGTCTACATGGTCGCCAGGAGGGAGAGAAGTTGCCCAGAGGGGTGGAGGAAGTTTCGGAAGGAGTGGGAGGAGGAGATGAAGGCTGGCTGGCATTTTCTGAGATTTCTTGGGCTCTTCTCCTTTGGCAAGTAAATATTCCCCATTTGAGCCCTGCTGACTTACAGTAGCTGTTGGCACACTGTCAGGAGATATGCACCATTACACTGAAGCAGGCTAATTCTGTTGGTTTTGCAAGCACAGTTAAGAGCTGGTCATGCTCTGGCAACCTTGACAATGCCCATTTGCTTTGCTGTCACTTTTTTCTTTCAGCATCTAGAGCTTCGAAAAGGATAAGCAGCCAGATCTACTGGCAGTCCCAGCAGATTTATCCCAGCCAAAGTATGTATAAGACTGTAAGCTCCAATCAAAAGTTCTGGCAGTCTGACTGCCATCCTCTAGTCATGGACTTCAGTGAGCTTGCTGAGGAGCACATAGTCATCAAATTCATTTGTTTCTGGAATGGGCAGCAGCTTCTGGAGGCAAAAGTGACTGATGGAATCTCTAAATATGCCTGTTTCTCTGAATGATAGAAAATAAGACAGGAAAAAGTAAGGAGGAGGGAGAAGAAAGTTTACAGGAAAAAGGACAGCTGACATGTAACTCTGAGTATCTTAGAAGTTTTGTCATATGATGGACGTTATACTTAAACCTCCCTAATAAGCGCCTCCCAAAGGGATGATGGCAGAAGGGGGAAGCTGTTGCATAGTAGAGACTCCAGTAAGCACAGGAGAGTAATAGTTTCTATACTGAAGTGACCATGAACAGAATGGGTCATTTCTCTGTGCTCTGGTCATTGCAATTTCTCTTTTATTCTTATAAAATTTTATTCTTATTCTTATTGTAGGATTTCAATTAAAGGTAATGTGTTTCCCTGTGATTCACAGGTGGAGAATGACAGAAAAATGCTAACTTCCACGGAGCTGACATTGACTCTGCGATGGACTGATATCCTACCGTTACTGTCTTTGCATATCCTGAAGTTATGCACTCAGTTCCCAGTCAGAGGCATCATTTCCGAACACCGTAAGATACCCCGCTTTCAGAACTGAAGTCGGGACAATGTGTTGCCTCCTTTAATTACAGTCTAAGAATTAATTTCAGATTTGGAAGACACAACAAAAAGAAATGGTGAGCATTTATCTATTGCTCTTGCATTGTACAAAGATGACTCAAAAAGAATCTTCTTTTTATTTAAAAAAAAAAAAAAAAAAGCCCTGAAGTAAATATTTGGTAGAGAAGAGCCATCCAAAAGCCTTCTCTGAAAGGCTCCTGTGTGTTAGCTGCCAACCTCTTAAAAGAGGGGATAAATTTTGGAGTTTCAGCATGCGATTCCAAAATAGCCAGATTAATATTTAGTCAGAACCTAAAACTATCTGAATTAAATGTATGGCTGCCCAAGCTAATGCTAGTTGTATGTTTGCAAACTTCTGTCTACTTAAGGCAAAATGTTTGTTTTACTTTCCTGTAATGAAGTAGGGAGGATGAGTTGTCTGTCTACCCTATGAGTTTCAAATCATTTTAATGCACCTGTTGTACAAAAGACCATGCTGATAAATGTCATGTTCCATGTGTTCTCCAGTCCGTTGACACAGGAATGACTAATGGCTCTTTGGAAGCATTTCAGTAACTGTTTTTGTTGATATAACCTTGCTACATAACGTCTTAATTGTACAAAACAGTTTTATAGGCCTGTTGTGTTTTATAGGGATTATCTGCCTTTGCAGTGCGTGCAGCTTCAACGGCCGTGTGCTTCTTAGCTTTAATCTGGCACTGAGGACACGTTGGCAGAGATGATCCAGCACTGGGCAAACTTGTTGCCTGCTGTTATTAGTGCTTTGTATTGTATCTCCCCTTCTAGTTTTGCACTGATGTGAGTAAAGCTGATTCAGGTATGGCCATTAGTGGTTGCAGTCATACTGTCTGCTGGGACACAGGTGTACTGTAAAGCCGGAGACAACTGGCAGATCATGTAAACATGTAGTTTGAGGAACTAGAGGCCAGAACCTGATCTTTCAGCTCCTGGTTCTATTGCAGTGGTGTGCGTTTTTAAAATCTTCTAATGTTGGTGATAGCAGGCCCTCTAGAGGGTGATTTGATCATAGAAGTGCATGCAAGGTCAGGACTAGGAGTCCAGCGCAGTACTCCAGAGAATTAAAAAGCAGTTCTGCAAAGCTGACATGAGCCTGTAGTGCAATCAGAAAGGGTGGTTCTGTCCCACTCTCATCTTTGTTCTGGCACTAATCTGGCTGACCATACAGTTGCTCATCTTTCTTACCCAATGGAAAAGAAAAAATGTTTAACAAGCTAATCTCAGTGACTGTGTGGCCACACAAGTGCTAGTACCAGCACGGAGAAATGACTAAGAACATATGGCTGCAGCTAACAGGAGGTCAGCATCTCTTGTCACTGGCCACGCAGTCTTAGAACCGTGTAAGCTGCTTGTGAGCCTACATCTTTGTGGTATAAATAAGTTATTTCCCCAGAGAAGTAGGAAGAGACGTGGCAAATTGAACAGACATTGCAATGGATATTTTTGAAGTGGGAGGCTTCTGTTCTCCAAGTGAGAAGTTAACATAAAGGTCTGTGCCTCAGCTTGGACCTTCAGTTAGGGAAATTAACTTCCCATGGAGATGCCCTCAGATTCAACCTCTTGGCTGGCCATTGATAAATTACTTCAGTATGAGTTATTGACAGAATGGCAGTAAAGTTTGGCTTAAAAATAAAGGCATGTATCTTTTAACTTTCTTTGCTTTAGAAAACAGTTTTGGCATTGCAGGAATAAGTTGAATGTATGTATGTGTTCCTGAAGAAAATGGGAGATTACCTGTTACTGAAACCTATTATTTTACTTTTCCTTTTGCAGGAAAAGCTGCAAGTCATTTAATGACCAAATAAGGTCTCCATTCTCATGATTTATCTGGTATGCTTCTCCTGGGGCCATGGATGAATACAACCGCTTTGTGGATTGGGACAAAATGGATGTTACTGTCCAGAGCCAGGATGCAAAGGAGCTATCCTGCACAGAGTTCCAGGAGCTCAAGCAGCTGGCCCGGCAGGGCTACTGGGCCAAGAACCACTCTCTGAGAGCCAAAGTGTACCACAAACTAATTAGCAATATCCCGTGCCGCACAGTCACCCCAGATGCAAATGTGTATCGGGACATTGTTGTGAAGATCGTTGGAAAACGCAACAGTAGCTCCCTTCCACTACCAGAGTTTGTGGATAACAGCCTAGTCCCCACGTACTGCTTGAATGCAGAAGGCATTGGGGCAGTCAGGAAGATTATATTGTGCATTGCGAATCAGTTCCCAGACATATCGTTTTGCCCAGCACTGCCTTCTGTGATAGCTTTGCTCCTCCACTACAGCAAAGATGAGGCAGAGTGCTTTGAACAGGTTTGTCGGATCCTCGCTTGCAATGACCCGTCTAAGCGGCTCATCGATCAGACATTCTTAGCTTTTGAGTCCTCCTGCATGACCTTTGGTGACCTGGTTAACAAGTACTGTCAGGCAGCACATAAGCTGATGGTAGCAGTGTCCGAGGATGTGTTGGAGGTATACTCCGACTGGCAACGGTGGCTCTTCGGAGAGCTACCTATGGTGTACATTGCTCGAGTCTTTGATGTCTTTCTGGTGGAGGGCTACAAAGTTCTCTATCGTGTTGCGCTGGCTCTTCTGAAATTTTTTCACAAAGTCAGAGCTGGGCAGCCCATGGAGTCTGACAGCATACAGCAGGACATTCGGGCCTTTGTGAGAGACATTGCCAAGTCAGTGTCCCCAGAGAGGCTTTTGGAAAAAGCCTTTGCTATCCGCCTCTTCTCACGGAAGGAGATCCAGCTTCTACAGATGGCCAATGAGAAGGCTTTGCAGCAGAAGGGCATCACGGTCAAACAGAAAAGGTAGGGCTCTTGCTACAGGGAGCCGGAGTGATCTCATGAGTTTTCGCAGCGTGATGAGCAGTCAGTCAGTCAATCCTGAGTGACTGCTGGGGAAGGAGAAGAGCTCTACTGGTTTGTTTGGGATTTTTTTTCTCAGCAGAAAAAGTCAACAGCCCCAAAATTAAGCATTTCTGGGATTGTAATGAGAAGTGTAATTGAAATGTTATGATACAAGAGAAACGAAGAGGTTTCTCATGGCTTACTCGATGATGAATTTATAATTACTTTTTACAGGTACATATTCATTGCAAGTATTGTATCCCAAAAGTGTCTTGCACAAGCTGTTTTTAAATTAAAAGGCATTTTTGTAAAGCTGGAAAAAACACTGATAAATTACGTGGAAGGAAAAGTACCCAAACAAAAATGAAAATTAATTCTTAAATGTGAAATTACTTGTGTAAAATGTCAATTTCATGCTGCCCAGTACTGTGAAGTCAGCAGTTTCTTTAGTGTAGCTAGGCAAATACTGTCCCAGCTGGGAGAGTTTTGCTTAACTGTGGAGTTATTTTAACAGAACAAGTCTTATTTACAGGTTACTTTTAACATTAGCGTGACTGCAAGCCTCCTGAAAGTCAAGAGTATAGTAATCGTAGGTAGTTGACCTATTTTGTGACAGATCTGTTAAAATTACATCATTAGAAATAACGATTTTGAAAGAAACACAGAACAGTGAGGATGCTGCTCCAAAAGATGATTGCATAATCGTAATTTCTTTTCAGAAATGTGGGGAGGAAAAGCCAGCTTTGAAACCAGTGAATGAAATCCTGCCCCAATGTGACAGTAAAAGGCACAATAATAAAAAGCTTAGCTGAAAGACCTTTCCATGTATATAGAAAACAAAACATCTCAACATCTGTATAGAAAACAAATATCTAAATAAAATTAGCATACTGCTAAGTGCAAATATATGGGCAGGTAAATACTGGTGTTGTAGACATACTCTGTTTATCCGAAGGCCTTCTGTGACTGCAGAAAACTTCTCCCAGCTGTTTTTGAAATCTAAGTTTGAGTTGAACAATTTTATCAGCTGTTGCAACCTCTGAAGCGGTCAGTAAGTGTGATATCTAGAACTTGGTATTCTAGAGGGACAGTCTTTTGTTGTCTCTAAATCTTCAAAAATCAAAAGGTACCAGCCACTGATGTATCAGGGTCTTACAGCCAGTTGTGTTGCTGAGTTAGTCACAGGAGTTGCAAACAAATATCATTCTGTAGTATTGAAATACATACCAGATTTCAGCCTATAATGTAAATGTCAGCTGAACCTCTTTCATGTGCTCAAATACATGTAAAATTCCCTCCAGTGTTGTCCAATAGGTTATTTTTAGACTCACACTTTGGTTTACAGTGAGCTTGTGCTTTATCTTGCTCATATCTTGGAAGAGACCGCTTTGTCACTCTCAAATATTTCAAGGCCTTTAGCCGCTGGAGCGTCACATCGGGCAGAGTTCAGGCCATTGTATTTGGGACGTGGTAACCAAAAGTATTGATTCTTCTGGTGTGTAGCTTTTCTTCCTGTACTGGAGTTCAGAAGAGTTGTAATATCCTTTCTGAGTATGTTCTTGAGCAACAGAAAGAGAGAATTAAACAAAACTAAACAGAAGAAAATCAAAAACACAACAAAACAAATGAACAAAAAAAACCCACAAAACAAACAAAAAACCCCTAACTGTAAAAAAGAAACCCAGAGGTTGGCGCTGTGTTAAATGTGGTAGAGGTATTCTTGCTCAGAGCAACAGTGGTGCCTTTAAAGCAAAATCCAGTAAATTTGTACGCAAATAATGCCAGTAGTTACTACCTTACCAGGCAGAGTTGCTAGTGAAGAACTTCTCTCTTGGCTACTTTTGTAAGCATACTGAAACTTCTCAGTATCCCCTGGCACGGTACTGCTGTGAACTGGGCTCAGTTTGGATCCCAACGTAGGCAGATGTGGGTGTTGGAGAAACGAGCTTTTCTCCAGTGGTTGATAGGGTGTGAGTGAGTTCTCATGCCCAGATGTGTTTGGTCTGTGCAAGGAGATGATGGAGATGATGAATTATCTTACACTCAGATAACTACAAGCAGGTAGCAAAAAAAAAAAAAAAAAAGGGGGGGGGGGGGAGAAATAGGAAATATTTTAACCTGTCTGTTTGCTTTTCTTGTGCTTGGTGATTTGAATCAAACCTTGCTTTGTTTCTCTCCAGGCTCCTTTAATTCACTTTGTCACGGATGTAGGAAATCACTGATCTTTTCTGTCTTTTTTGTCTTTCTCCTTATACGTTCTCCTTCTGTCAATTCCATACCCACTGCACCCCTCCTGTTTGCAGTGTTGCATCTCCCAAAAGGTAGGTTAAAACACTTGAATCTTGGCGCTTTGCTCGTTTCTTCTGACTTTGGCAGGTTCTTATTTTTTTTCCGAGGCTGTCATTATTGCTAATGCTGGGGCAGGAGAAGCAGGGCAGCAATTAGAGCATCCCATTGCTGTGTGACATCTCCTGAATACGCTCTTGAAGTTAGTTCAAAGCACCTGCAAACTGGTAGGATAAGGGATCATGGGCCCAGCTTGTCAATGTAGCACTTCCATACAGCAATACGAGCCTGTGTTTTCCAGAATGGAAAAGCATAATGTTAATGATGTGATATAAGTCCCTTCTATGTTGGAAGAAAAAGCATTATTCTTCAAAACATCTCAAGTAATGTGTCTTCAGAACTGTTGAGTGTTGTCCCACATCCAAACCTGTATGCTCTTGCAATAGCTGTGAGACATCCGGAACTTTTTTTCCTTCTTTGCAAGCTTTCTGCAGTTAATTGGAAAGATGTTGGACTGAACCCAACTTGGCATACTTTTAAAAGTGACTTGTCTCTGTTCATGCTAGGTGACATTTATTTTTAAGCAGATAGGGTATTTTTTAGAGGCAAGAAGACAGACTGTTTTCCCATGTCAAGGAGGTCAGAGTTACTCAGCCATATAGCATTAATGGTTAATGAAGTCATTCATCAACTCTTGGCCTGAAAAGCAAATCTTAAAGAACAAAACGCAGTGGATTGTGATACCTGATAAGCAGAGAACTTGGAAAGGAGAAAGACTGCCCTGTGAGTATTAAGTACCACAGCTGTATGGGTTTAAATGAATGCCATTGAGAATCTTCTGGCCTTGTTGCAGGTGCCCTGAGTTAACTTCAGTGAGTGATGCACACTAACATTTGTACTAATTTATAAAATCAAAATTGGAATGAATTTCCTCATGTTTTCCTGTCTAAAAGAACACCTTAAGAGACTTATCAAAGAGTATTTCATATCATATCCTGTGTGTTGAGGATTTTACCTCTAATAGATCAGCAGGCTGTTAATTCCAGCCACACAAGTCTTCAGTGTTCGTGTATTATCTTACTGTATTTTACAACGAAAGGAGAAGAAAGACTTGATTTCTGCTGGGAAGCACATGGTTTGGGTTTGAGGGGACTTAGGTAGATGCAGGGTGTCTGTTGACACTGATCTACAACACAGGATTAGGTTGCAGGCTAGTGCACCATGTATGGCTTATATTGCCATTTATGTCTGAGAAGCAACACGTCACTTCTACCACGCATCTATGCCCTAACTAAAATGATAATGGATTTTAAAGATAATGCAGACCCTGTAAGACTTGACCCAAACCAAAGTAGAGCAGGAAGATGTAATTCAGTGAGTCATGCCTTGGAGCATGGTATTTGTTGTCTTGGAATAATACATACAGAGCATATCCACTCTGACCGCTGCTACCGCAGGCCATCAGCATTGGCTTTATCTGCAGGAACTTTGATGTTTCTGAAGTACATTGTATTAATAATGTAGCTGTAAAAACAACATTCCTGTGAAGACAGCAAACTAAGCTCCTTTATTAAATATTTAAATTCTGCTACTTTCCTAAATCTACTTTCCTTTGGGATAATAAAAAATGGAAGGTGGCTTTCCAACATCAGCAATCAATAGAAAGTTGTCATCCCAATCCAAATAAGCCAACAGGAAGAATTGAGGAAAGCAATAATAAAGAGTAAAATCTTAATGAATTTATTCAGTTTTAGTGGTAGACTTTAGTGTAGTGCCAGTCCAAATTTAGTGTTCTCTTGCATTGCTGTTTTTTTTACCAGATAGCCCTGAAAGAACTGTGGTGTGGTGAAGGCTAAACTTAATTTTAATCAACCAATATAGGTCAAAACATTTTTTTTTTCTTAGCCAACTTGTGTGCTGTTCATTTTCACTCATTTACTACTTTGAAAATCAACTACCCAATTGAAGTAGGTTCAGTGTAATATTTCAGAGAAATATTGCCAAAAATGAGAGGATGAATACAGGTTCATTACTTGCAATGCTAGTTGCAATTTTCTGAAGCCCCTCCAAAAAAATTGTAGTTTTGTTAAGCAGCACAGGGTTTGGGTTGAGGTAGGTGCAGGCTGTGTATTGACACCGGTCTCAACACAGGATCAGGTTTGTCTTAAGCAGCTGCAGCTGTGATTTAAAACTGGGAAATAGCAGGTCATTTTATTTCAGATACTTCAGTCAGGCTACTATCTAGGTTTTACTAACTGAATGGTGACATTAAACATAGAATGATTCACCATGATATTCAAGCGGCAAGAACGGCATTGCCTGGAATAGTTTTAAACAGCCGATACAATGATAAATGCTTCCTAGTAAACCAGAAAGATCTGTTTGTAAAGGTGATGTTCTACCTACATGGAAAAGTCATAGGAAGACACAGGGTACTGAAAGCGATGTGTTACTATGAATACTGCTGAAGAAAGGCTTCAAGTGGGATCTGGGTAGGAAAGTCCCTAAATCAGCAATTTGTAGTAGCCATGAGAAGGAATGGAAGCAAAAGAAATGTACACGGAGGTTGAGAGCCTTTTAGGAACAAGTTCTTAAGTTTAGTTGCCCAAACAGATCACGTAAGTGTGGAAAAATGTACAGACCAAGCACACAAATAATTGTGGTGTTCACTTGTTGGAGGTTTAGTCAGTTTAAAACTGTTTCAGTATTTGCTACTAACTCTTAGCCTATTTATTATCGCTACTTTTCCTCCAGAAATTCACTGTAAAAACTGGTTGACTGCCCTGAATGCTTTTAATTCCTTGAACGTGAGAAAAATCTAATTTCTGATGAACTGAAACCAAGGCTTTGTTTCTCAGCCCTGTTGTGTAGCGCCACCAGCTGCAGATCAGGCAGGACTGGGAGGGCTGAGCCTGATGCCTAAAGTAAGATTCCGAAGATGTGGGTTCAAGTCTTGGCTCGTACTTTGCTTCAGTTGATCTCTCCTGTGTGTCAGCTTCCGATGTTTAAAAGCACAAATAGTGTCCTAGTCGGTGATACTGTAAGTTTTAAAACCCGTTAATAGCTGCAGCTTGCTTAAATAGGTGTCCATAGAAGTGCCTTGCTAATTAAATAATTCAGGGTAGCAGTGCAAGTACTGATTTCGTTCATTTTGCTAGAGGAAGCAGTAATTTTTTATTTTTTTATGTGACCTAAGGAGTCACTTCATTGGAAATGCTGACACTAAGGCAGCTACAATAAATTTCAGAAAGCATTTCCCAATGTCTCCAAGCAAGCACCACTCTAGAGTACAGTGCGAATGCTGCTGATTTCTTGGTACTATGAACAAGAGAAATAATAAAAGATGTATAGTTTGTGTGTTTTAGGGAGCGAGCTAAGCTATGCAGATATGCAGTATTGAGATGTTCCGTTCTCTTTATGTTCCATGAAACTGAGGAAAGAAATATTTAATTGACAAAAAAAACACCAAAAAACAAACCCATCAGAAATTGGCAAATACTTGCAACTGAACCCTTGCATGCAGAGCAAATCACCTGAAGCTTCATTTAACTAACGGCTCCCCAGTAATTCAGTATCTTGTGTAAGTTCCTATGTCACTTCCACCGTGTACTTGGCTCTCACCCTTGCATTTTAAAAGTCTTTAACATCGGCCACAGATGCGATAACACTTGTTTAATCCCCAGGCTCTGAGTCTCTGTGCTTATCTAATCTGAGAAATGAAGGCTGGTTAAGATGATGATGATGATTACCTTCAAGTGTTCAAAAGCCATGAATCAGGTCTTGTAATTGTCTCGGACCCCTCTGGGAGGTATGGGGGTTTGCGTTCCAGTGTGAGTGGCTAGCGTTCCTGCTTGTTTTCAGGCTCCAACTGGAACCATGAACTTCAGAACTTATTTGGTTCTTAATGAAGTGGAAGTCATTGGTAATGACGTGTTTCCAAGAAGTGGAACTTTCCAAAAGCTTCAGATACTTGCCTTGGATTAAAATTGCTTAGCCTGGTAATACTGATTCCTCTAAGATTTCTGAGGGTTTTAGGAATTCTCTAATTCCATGATAACAGGCAGGACCTCAGAGGAGGGAAAAAGCGCTACCCGTTCCTTTCAGATCGTGGCTGTTTCTTTAGGTATCCGGTTCTCTATGCTTCACTAGTAGCACCAGTGAGACTGTCTCAAACAGCAGTATAATTTGATCTATTTAAGGTCATGGTCATCCTAGCTGGGTCACCGTTGTGTCCTCTGTATATAAAGGTGCAGGTCATGGCTGCCATACAGAGGAATTGCTCCAGGTATTTCAGTAAGGCCAGATCACTGCTGCTCGAGGATTATGTTAAACTGCAGTAGTTTATTACCTTCACAAAGTCATGGCCTTCTAATCCCATGGGCTGGAGCTTTGAACAATAGCATATCTGCTAGGGCCTTTTAGTGTTCTTTGCCTGTTTCTCTCCAGTAATCCGAAACTTGTTTTGTTAAATTATTGTTTCTCAATGTTTTGTATTTTATTTCTTAGGCAGAATGTGCACTTAGCAGTTCATGCTGAGAACTTCAAGTCTGAAATTGTCAGTGTGAAAGAGATGCGAGATATCTGGTCGTGGATCCCGGAGCGATTTGCACTTTGCCAGCCCCTCTTGCTTTTCACCACCTTGGAACACGGCTGTAGTCTGAGCAGGTAAGGAAAACCTTCCCCGCTCTTCTCAACTGCAGCGCAAAAAAGAGCAACTGGTGAACTGTTGGCTGGATTGACAAAAAGGCCATGCCTAGTCAGAACTTGACCTGAAAAATATTATTAGCGATGGGATGTAAATGTGACAAATTCCTATTGGCTACAATGTTTCACTAGGATACTTCGTATGCCAGAACATGGCAAGCCTTTTTAAACTATCCAAGACCAAGTGGAAAAGTCAAACTTGCATCAGTTCACAGAATCTGCTGGTCTGAGCCTGGTTCGTTCCCCGCTGGGTGTGAATGGCTCACTCAGTGGCTGCTCTGCAGGCTCTTCGATAGATAACCACATTCAAACTGATCCAAAGAATAAGGGAACTGGAAACTGGAGATTCGTCTGCCTATGAATCTGATTGTGGGATAAACTAGATATGAGTTCTTGCACTTGACACAGAAGACTAATTTTCTGATGTGACTTCTGCAGGTGACTTCGACATCTGCAGCTGAGGTACTGAGGTGGGGAGTGAGTGGTCTGCTGTCCCAGGCCCACGTGCCTATGAGGAAAAGCAAAAGCAAGCAACGAGAGTGCATTGTAATTATTTTCTATGAAAACTGAAAGCTCTTCAGACAGCCTTCAGTCTTCAGAACACTACTTCCTTTAGTTGGCCTTAATTCAAAATGCTGTAAAATGCCACTGGTGTGACAGGTAGTCTTCTAGTTATCCTGCAGAGACCTAAACAACCGTACACAGAACCAAGTAGAGAAGAACTGCTGGATAATATTTGTTTGCGCTCAACTCTGTTATTTACAGTGGACTGTAGGAAGCATTTGGAGGAATATCCTTAGTCTTCAGATGTCTTTTTTGCCGTGCCGTCAGCTGGAGGACGAGATGATGCCTGACATTAAGGAGGAAAAGAACTGCGGTTGGGGGTAGTTGAGTGCTCATTTTTCATGTATTCTGCACTTCAGGTTCTATTCTCACAGCGAGGGACACGAACCAACTCTTCTCCTCATCAAGACCACAGCAAAAGAGGTAAGTGAGGGGAAAGGCAAAGGATTAAATTAGGTTTTAGGCAGTTATGTAATGCTGTATTGCAACAGACAACTGTTTATAATAAAATAAAGAAGCAAGAGACCTGAATTTGCTTGGGGTTTTGTTTTGGTTTTTTAACAATGCATGCTTTAAACGGTTCCATTTGTCAATTATGGGACTATGCATTCTTGGGTAAATCTTGTAAACTAGGGCTCAGTCAGCTATTCTTTCTCTTGTAAGTAATGTGGGATGATGGACCAGAGTAACTCATTGAGCTCTTGGACAGACTCTCTTAATTGCAGAATCAGAGGGAGAGGCTGGGGATTTGTGTTAAGAAACTCATGATTCATAGAAGATATTTTCATTTTCTCCAGGATATGAGGAGGGAAAGTAGCAGAATTTAAATGGTACGAATAATATTGGACTACATAACATGGAAACAAAGGCTTTAGCTTTGTCTCATCCTTGTTTGGGGAAAAAAAATAAAACAAGAAAGCTCTGAGAACCTGAGGAGGAGTGCACACACAGGCCTTATCTCATGAGTACTGGTTCTCTGCTCTACTGTGTATGACAATATTGGACAACATAATGTGAAAACAGAAACATTGGCTTCATCTTATGCTTGTTTAAAAAAAAAAAAACTCCAAAGAATCTTCTTATAATGAGCATCAGTTGTCTGCGCCACTGTGCATGACTCCTAAATATTCTGCTTATAGCGTTAAGCTGTTACTGCAGCCTGTGGGCTTATATTTCTGCTTATGTTCCTGTAGGATGACTGTCCATGAAACAAGCCCATTTCTACCCTTATTTGCATCTACCTAACGCTAACACTCCGGGCTGTTTCATAGTTCTGTGTGTGGCTTCTGGCCATCCCAGGCCTGTGTTGACGTGCCAATGGCTTATAGAATGCCCATGGTATCTAAAGGGAAGAGGGAAAATAGTTATTATTTTGCCTCTTGTTCTGGAGCATGTGAAAAGTCTAGCTTTGTAAGTGATGCTGGTTTTTACAGTATGGTTCATTTCCTACCCCTCAAAAAAAAAAAAAATAGTCCAAACAAAAAAGTAGGAGAAAAGTATGGGGGTTTTTGTTTGGTGGTTGTGGGGATTTTTTTCAAAGGTTTACGTTCATCCTTTATTCATATGTCTATTGTTACATCTTGGAAAGAAGAAAATTTGCCTTCTTATTTTCTGGCTCTCATGTACTTCGGGCATATCAGATCAAACAGAGTTGTGGGCCATCTTTTTGTTTATGTGCATGATTTATCTATATGAAAAGCCTGCTCTTCAGTAATTTTGTCCTAGGAGCTCTGCTTGTAATGCTGGTGGAGGCTGAACAGCAAAAGTACCTTAGAACAATTCTGTTTAACCATAGTTTCTGGAAAAAAAAAAAAGAAGCAGAGTTGCTTTCATCCCATTCTTAAACCTTCATTGTTTGGTCTGCGTCCACTTGGCAGTGATGCTTATTGCTGATAGCAAGAAATTCTTCTAGTGCAAACAAAAGACTCCACAAAAAAGCTCAGCCCTCTAAGTCTCTGTTTTTCTGTATTGGAAACTTGGGAACCCTGTGCTCTTTGAATAGGCTGCTTTAAATATCTGAGCTAGTTCAGCATTGGCTTAGCTAAACTGATTTTAACCTACAGTTTAAAATGAAGAAAGCCTCCAAGGCTACTGTTTGTGACCAGAAAATGTTCAGGCAGAACTGTTCGTACTGTAACTTGTGACAATATTGTTGCTTTGGATGCCAAAATGAGGAATTGGAAGTCAGGCTTTACAAGTTTGGAGTAATTAGTGTTTTGGTACCTGGGGTTCTGTTGGAACATTTCTCCTTTAAAGGCATGAGAGATGTGAAATAATTTATGAAACTCTTAGGATTTAAGGATTGAGGATTAAAGCAGTTTAAATCTATCTTTAGATATAAGTACTTGCGCTGCCTTAATCCACTGATAAAGAGATTTTGAAAAACAAACTGAAATAAACCCTTCGGTTCTGGACTCTGAAATGCTAGTCTCACTTTCTTCATCAATGGAAAGCCCCCTGACTGTGCTGTCTGTGCTAGGTCTGTGGTGCTTATCTGTCAACTGACTGGAGCGAGCGCAGGCGAGGAGGGAACAAGCTGAGCTTCTTCGGAACTGGGGAGTGCTTTGTATTTAGGGTGAGTAAAATTTTGTTGTTGCTACCCAGTAGCAAGTCAGAGCCGCTGTACTGATGTGAGTAACTCTTATTTCCCTTCCACTTGAAGAGGCTGGATTACATGCCCTCCTTGTTTATAAAGTCTACTGAACTATTAATGTGGTAGAGGAAATTTTAGTTTTCAGTTTTGTCGTAACCCTTTTTCTCCCCTTGCACAGAATATTTTCTTAAAAGATGTGATAAGGTAACTCAGACAGCACTGCATCATTTCTTCAATCACCTAAAAAGCAAAGGTATAAAGAAAGAAAATAGCATCTGGCCTGAAAGACAGTTTGATCCAATCTTCCCTGTTAATCAAGCGAGTGGACTCTGAGGGGCTTGAGTGTTCTTTGCTGTGGAGAGTACTCTGTGTAGTACTCGTGCACTAATGAAAGCTTTGCTCTTCTCTGCCCCTATGCAGCTGCAACCAGAAGTTGAACGCTATGAGTGGGTGATCATAAAACACCCAGAACTGGCCACAACTGGTTCGGAGCCAGAAAATCATGCCCCACCAGCTTCCAGCACCCTCTCTTCCAGCAGTGGCCCATCAGACCCCTCCGATCGCCTTTCTCCCTTCTTATCGGCGCGGCACTTCAACTTGCCTTCCAAAACAGCCTCCATGTTCATGGCTGGCAGCAGCGAATGCATCATTATAGGTGAGTCAGTGTGAGAATTTGAGCATATATCCTACCAGCTCTTCCTGTCCACTCTAGATAAGAGAGTCATCTATATTTACCATATATGTATTTCAGTATTGCTACAGTTAAAGATAAAAGTGGCCAAAACCTGATATTGTTACCCAACAAAAATTTTCAATGGGAAAACTTGCATATCAAGCATTTTAGAGTAAGATAGTAACTCAGAGCTTTAAGCACAGCCCTACCTTCATACTGCCCAATTCATGATGAGAAAGAATTCTTGAAGAACTTCCTTGTTCTTTTCCCAGCTCTGATTTTTGGCCACTAACAGATATGCTAATAAATGTCTTTGCTTTTTTCTTTACTGGAGGGAAAATATGCAGTTGGTAGTTTCCAAGATCCTCCAGCGCTGAAAAAACAAATCTTAAATGCAGACATTTGAGTCGGGCTTCTTGTTCTTACTGACCTGCATTACTTCTTTTTAAATCAAAAAAAAGAAAAAAAAAAATCAAATAGCTATGCGTTTGGTCATACTGTCACACCTGAAGACAGCAAGCAAACATCACTCAGGGCTTCCAGTTGTTCCCATGAGAACGAGTTGTTCTCATGGGACTCAAGTTGTTCACTTGAGTTCTTTTTCTTTTGTTTTTTTTTGGTTTGTTTTGTTTGTATAGCAGTTTCCCCTGCTGAGGAATGCAGGGGCACCCTTACACTTGTCTTTGTTTCTTCACAGGAGGTGGTGATGGCCAGGCTCTTTACCTGGATGCGGATCTGAACCACGGAAGAACCAGCCACTGCAATACTTTCAATAATCAGCCGTTGTGCTCCGAAAGCTTCCAGATCTCTGTCTTGGAGGTGTGGGGCTTCAGGGACACCATGAACGGTTGATGTGACTATCATTAATCTACTAGTTTTTCGGTTGTCCTGGGATTCCCAAGGAAAATTCTAATGCAGGAGCCAAGTTGGAACAGAATTTCTGCTGGACTTGGTGTTTTTAGTAATTACTAAGTGGTGCACTTGAATGCAGGGCTTAGTTGTTTACTCTTATTTTGTTTAAGACAAATCAAGGTGAAGTAATGTCTGATTAACTCGGCTCTTTACCTCTAGAGATCTGGATTTAGGTCCTGTTATTAGGTAAAAATGAAAGTGTAATGATTTCAAACCATCCTAAGCGGATACAAGTCCGTATCACAGGATAGGTTTGCAGTTTGATGCAATTCCTCAGAGGCACAGAGCTGGCTGAGGTATACAGCAGAGGCGCTGGCACCAGTATCTGGCTTGTGCCAGAAATATCAAATGTCCACTCACAGGGAACGTTGATGAGCTCAGATTTGATGTAGAATCATAGTTCACAAAACCATTGCCCTGCTATAAGCAGACATTGTGCAGACAAATCAGTACCATTTCTTAAGTTACAAAAGCCCTCAATTCACACAAGAGCCGTGATTGCTAGTTATCCTTCTCCTTGTACCTGAGCCCTTGACACATTCCAGTTGCATCTGTTTGAGGAGTCTGCCTCCGAGGAAGGCATCTGGACTGGACAATGATATCTCAAAGGCTTGATTTTGTTTACATTCCTATTCCATATCAGTATAATGACTTCAAACTGACTCATGTTTCAGGCAGCTGAAAGCCAGACCGTATATACAGTGCTCAGAAACTTCCCTTTCTTCATCTTTCCAAGAAGCTGAAATGAAGCTTTAAATCTGAGAATAACCATGCTGATATTTCTACATGTTTGGGGAATTAAACATTGTGATACAGAAGCTTAATGCTCTCCCCACAAGTAAATGAAGGGAGGTGGGAGGGAAATCGGCTGTGTAATCCTGGGAGTGGATGACCGTCCCAGGAGAACTCTAGGTGACACTGTTTCTTCATATCATGAGTCTTCCCAGTGATGAGATCTTGAAAGAGGTAATGCTTTTTTGCCAGCAGTGTTCTGGTAGGGTTTGGATAATGCAAAGAGGCTTTTGCTCATTCCTGAGAATTCATACAGTTCTCTGCAAGCGTGCCTCCTGGCATGCGATATCTGGAGGCAATTGCCCAGTATCTTTATCTAAAATTTGCGGTATCTGCTGTAGAACTTCTCCCACATGAAGCACAAGTACATGAACAGCAATGAATAGTCCAGAGCATATGACAGGATGCTTTCATAGCTTCAGTGGGTAATTTGCTAGTAAAAAAGATTTACCATCACAAGTGAAGTGAGGGGAAAGAGGAATTGCTGTTTTTTTTCAGCAGTTCAATCTAAAAAATTGCTTTAGGGCAGGGGAAGTGTTATTACCACTTAAACTTGAAGTTCATTAAAAGGAAAAATTAAAAATGTATAGTGATAAAATCTCAGCTGGGCTGGAGAGGCTCATGTTAATAATTCAGAGGTCACAGGTGAGTCTTGTTGGTAATGCTGGCTTGTTTAGCGTGCCGTCAATGAAATACCGCATGTCTTGGTAAAGTGTTGCCTCTTGCAAAGTACATGAACAAACTTGGCAAAAATGTGAATTTTTTTCTTCTTAAGGTGCCATTTATCATTTTTGTCAAAACAAGTCTTTAAAATATTAGACTGCATATACAACAGCTCGAGATGTCCTTTGCACTGTTTATGTTTGCAGTTAGATTATTTCACCCTGTTTGAGAGTCAGCACTGGGCCTCTCTTTCCCACGTCCCACTGTAGTGAGTTCTGTCCCACTGTCTTCTCACAGGTTTACCGTAAGCTTGATTGAACTGGAAGGGCAGATAGAATTCAGTTATAGTTATGTATTTTGATGGGGAGGAACCTAAACAGTTGTATCTGGCTTTTTACAAATACTGGCTGATGCTGCCTTCTGTTATTGTTTTCAAAGCTGTATCACTTTGAGCTTTCTAGTATCCCGCAGGCTTCCTCAGACAAAACAAATCACTCAAAATATCTACCCACTTAGTAGGTTCGCTTAGGTGAGATTTCAGTTTTGTCCCTGTCTCCTCTCTTGAGCTTGTTTCAGGTGCCCTTGGGGGAAAAAAAAATGGGGGGCAAAACAGAACACCATCACATTAATTTTCATCTTGTTAAGTTGTCAGAAATTCCCTCGAGCTGTGTGTTGGCAGGATCTTTGGGACTTCAGTATTTCACTCACAGTGCTACAGATGATTACATATCTGCAAAATCTTTCCTGCAGCTGGCAGTGATGATGTTAATTTTCTCAAACCCCGTCCCTGCTGGATGCGCCTATGACCACGAAGCCCGAGTGCTATACCATGTCTTAAGCCATATCTAAGAAATGCTGTTCCTTTCCCTGCGCTGTTCTTAGCACACAGGGACCGGGGTGTTTGAAATCAGAAACAACTCAGAGCTGCTGAGAGATTCATCATAGGATGTTAGTGTGATAATCTGAGGAGCGGTATCAGTGAGGTTGAGGCGTCTGAGTCTCGAGTGTCTTTCAAAAGTCAATCTCGGGCCTCAGCTCACCTTCCCTTCTGTCAGAGGAGTACAACTTCTGACCCCCCCTGGTAGCGAAGGTCCACAGAAGACCCCTTTTTGGTAGCTTATCTAGGTGGCCAACCAGTCCTTCACATGGGACTAAAGGTAAATCTTCATTCTTAAAGTAAGCCGGTACGCTGGGTGGCTGGCAGTGCCCAACAGCTGCTCTGTGTGCGTTTGCGGCTGGTGTGGGTGAGCCTGGAGCACACACTGTGTCCACAGCGATTTGCGCAGTGACCTGGGTGAGTTTGCACATCACAGCGGGGGTGAGAGGGTTAACAGGTCATCCTCCTCCTCCTGATGCTTCGTATTCATACCAATCTTGAGGACATGTCGCTGGTTTTAGTTTGATAGAGCAGTACCCTGCTGCGGACATCCTGCAAGACTGGTATGCGTGTTTTAAATTTGAGTAGCGTGAATAAGCAAGAGGGTGCAATAATCTAAGCAAGAGGAATTGTAGAATGCTGTGTTGTTGTCATACAACCCATTCAGTAAAAATGAACGTTCCTTTTCATGTGCAAATCATCATGTGTGATTCTCGTTATTGTTGTGAGACACCTTAGCGTCATGACTTGGTTTTCTTTCCAGTAGCAAAAAGGCACTTTTTAGTCTGTGTAGTTAATGGTTGTTGCTGACCAAGAGCATATCAAAGTTCAGGTAATTAAGCCAACAGCTTGTTTTAAGCCCAACACTCTTGAAGTGGAGACCACAGACTGGTTTTTAAGACAATGACTACAATGGGCGCCTTATCAGACAGTTAAAATTATCTGCAGTGCCCCAGCTGTGAAGTGCTTTGGTCACCTTGTGACTCCGAACAACTGTCAATGTAGTCTGTGGTTTTTGTTTTAGTCTTTACGGCAGCAATGGCAGTGAGGGTGCTGGTGTCCCTTGATTAGCTGCTCCGTCTGGAGCTGCAGAGCTGAAGGATGGGCGTCAGCCACCACAGTTCTTCAAGAGGGTATTTGCTTTCCTGAGAAGCTGTTTTTGCTTTGTAATATTGTCTTGATGGCAGGAAAGACTAGCAACTCCTAACAGCAGAAACTTGAATTTATTGTAAATGGTGTCTAAGCTGTTTCTGGGCCACAGGAACTGTTCCCAGCTGTTAGCCAGGCTGGACGCACCTCGTCGCTGCGCCCAAAAGCTGTCATTACTACAGATGACGCACTTTGACAGGCTCCCTTTTCTGATGAAGCATGTTAATCGCCTCCTATTAATAGACACCAATTAACGAAGGGAAGGGAAAAACTCCCATTTCCTCTGTGTTGAGATAACTGAAGACAAATTGGAGGGGTGGTCAGTACCGCTCTTTGAAGAGATCTCGGTTGGCATGAAGTTTGTGTTGAGCCATGGAGAGGTGGCACTTGCAGATCCATCAACTGCTGTTCGTGTGTGCATTGAAATTGCATGCTTTGTCCTTGGAAATCCGTCTTCCTTCTTGATGGGCTGTGAATCTCCTCTGCCCACTGACCACGCAGTCCTCGTAGAGACACTGAGCCACGGCCAGCAGGGACCAAGAGCTGGCACTGGCGGAGCTCAGCTCCTGTGACTGACACCCGGCGTCGGGTCGTTGGATGCATCGGAGGCTTGGGCACCCTGCTGTTGGCATTGAGATGCCTTTCTGGCAGCTCTCGCGTCATGAATTTCAGACTGTTTGTAGTTGAGATGTGTGTGTATTACTTGGGGTGATGTTTTTCTCCAGATGACTGGTGGTGTGCTGCTGAACTGGTTTTCTACCCTACCATGGGAATCACTCCCTACATTGATGGTATTTTTGTCACTGTGCAGAATCTTGGATTGTATTAAAAGTTGTTTGACTGTGGAGGCAACTGACTTTGTCCTTCATTCAGTTATTTTCCTTCCTGTAGCTCTCATAGCAAATGACATGCTGAAACTGAGAAATAAACTGTGGAGCATGTGTTCTCTCATATGAACTCTTCACTACAGTGAAGTGATTACACAGTTCTGCACCAATTTAGGAGATCTCATGAGGCTTCCACCGACATCATGTGCTAGTCAACACTTGGAGATCGGCCACCAGCACTTGGAGATTGGACCAACGGTGCCGTTGCGTCCTCTGCATATAAACGCTGCCATTGGCTCGGCTGCCGCCCTCCTCCCGCCCAAGGGGGTGG
>NW_009648642.1:667223-673780 GCF_000708025.1 Charadrius vociferus
GCCGCCTTGACCCTGCTGAAGGCTGGGCCTGCCTCGTGCCAGCACAACCGTGAGAGGCCACAGGCAGCGCCATCAGGGAACGGCTTGTTTAAAACTTGCATTCTTCTTCCTCTTGATAGCTTGGTTTTAACCTGGATCTCTTCCCGCTGTGTGTCCCTGATAACAGCGCAGATGCTTTTTGCCGTGGTTGAAAGAAGTGTTTGGAGTCAGCAGCACTGGTTTAAACCAATATTCCTGTTACTTAAGCCAAGTCTTTGCCAGTGCCTGAGACTGAAGTGTAAGACTTGTGGGAACTACAGGAACTTATTGGTATAGCTGGAGGATGTCAAGATCCTCTGTGCAAAATGCCTTTGGAAATACCTGCAGGCAATGACCAACGAGGTGAAAAAAGCTGGTTGAGTTTCCAGTGAAATTCCACTGACTTCTTGGGGTTTGAGTGAAACTCAAAAGTTTATAGACCTCATACGCAGCCCGGGGGGCTCCTGTGCCGCTGTGCCTGCGTGTTTCCCAGAGCAAAGGTGTGGGCTGAGGCGGTGCAGTGTGGAAAAGAGGGATTGCTGAGCTTGGGGAAACAATTCCCGGGTTATTTTCATGCCAGCTCTCTGCACTGCCGTGCTGAAGGTTTGCTGCAAAGAAAGCCTGTGGCCACTAGAGGTTCCCCTTCGCCCGGTCGTCTGCTTCTTTCTCCATTACAAATAAACCCATTCTTGCAAGCCAAAAGTCCCAGAATTTAGTAAACATCATCAGGCTGGGTACTTCTTTAAAAGAGATGGGAGGAGGGAAAAGGGGTATGAATAGGCTCTCTGCACTTGATTTCCAAAAGTGAGCTTAGCATTATATACAATAAATCACAATTTTACAACTCCCTTAAAGGCCTTAAACTTAATAGCAAAGCTGCTCAGTAGCAGGACAATGTCACTGAGGGATCTTGAGGAGCTGAGCAATGCTGGCTGCTAGTTTTGAACCTTACAGCTGCTTTAAACTACCTGACTGAGGACCTGAAAGGAAAATGGTACGCTTGATTGCATCAAGTGGTGGGAGCTCTTTCTCATGCCCAAAGGGTTTGATGGTGGGAAAGTTATGGGTGATATCTCACGGGGCTGGTAGTTCCTAATGCAGCTGTGCGGAAGCCTTAGCTCCTGGAAAAGGACGGCTTTCCTCTGTCTTGCTGTGGTGTTGCAGTATGACAAGAGCGGGATGTTTGCTGGCTGTGCCTTTTCTTTTTTTTTCCTGGATTTTCTGCGCACAGCCTTTTCTGTAAATTTGACAGATACCTGCTTCCTTGGGAGATGTTTTGTAACCAGCTGGTGGCACAAAACTGCTTCTGGCAGCAGCCTCCAGGCTTTAAAAGATTTGCCTTTTAAAGCACCCTGTTGGGTGTTCCCAGCCCTGCCTCGCTGTCGCTCTGCCCAAACACCGCTTTGGGTTGCAGCGCCTCTGCGTGAGCAGCTGGGAGGGTTGTGGCTCGATTCCTTGGCCGTGCGGTGGTGTCTTAGGCTGCTTCTCAGTCTGTTTTCAAATCGTGTCACCAGCTGCTCGGTGGAACTGGACCCAGGCTTTAGCTGGGCGGTGTTTGAGAGCGTTCAGCTCCTGGTTTGCTAACCCGGTGCTGCCTTCTCTTGTGCAAATGTAGATAAGGCGCTAAGGACTGTCTACGCTGTCCCTGAACCTGGGTATGCGCCTCCCTGTTGCTGGCACACCTTCCATTCATCGGTGAGTCACCTCCCTTCTTGTGGCTAAGTTGTCCTCCAAAGTTAAGGGCTCTGCCCTCTGTCTGCCGTCGGCTGGCAGGGTTTCTGACTGGCCTCGCTGACCTCTTCGTCTCTCGCAGCTGCAAGGTTCAGCTTTGGAAACACGTAGGGAAGAGTGTCCGGCGAGCCAGCGATCAGTGCCTCGTCCCCACAGCCCACACGGTGCCGGATCCACTGTGCCATGAGCGCCTGGGAGTCCACATCTCTGCCCACTGCCTAGCGCCGGCGTTGGGTCCAGCAGCTCGGCAGGACCAGGTGCCGCAGGCAGCGGCTGGGGCGCACTCTGTTCCTCTTCCTCAAATCTTCCTCCTTGTCCTGCGAAATCCTGCTTCCTTAAAGCCCTTAATGGGAAGACCCACATTTTCCCCCTCATGCTGTGGAGCGCTCTGCTGCGCTGCCAGGATCGCCTCGGGCAGCCAGTCCTGTTCAAGAACCATTGTATGTGGGCTTCTGCATCGCTTACCTTCTGCAGGGGTCTGAGCATGCCATGACTCATCTTGTTGAGGCTCTGAATTCAAGCCCAACAAAGACCGCAAAGAACGAGGTTAGTGGCTCGCTATGAATCTTGCAGAGCAACAACTTCTCCAATTTTGTTCAAGGGAGGTTTAGGACTGAAAATTCAAGAGTTGACACTGTTTGCTGAGCTGGGCTGCGTTGTACATCCAGGCTGGTGTTCTGTCCCGTGACCTCTTGCATGCTGAATCATTTATTCTCAGTGGAGATGGCCCTTAGCAGCAAGAGGGCAACTTCTGGCTGCTCGAGCAGCATGTGGCCAGTGGCTACAGGGGTCTTGCTGAGCTGCGGTGCCCTGCAGCCAGCGTGGTGGCAGCCAGCTGGCGGTTGAACTGGCAGGACAGGTACATCTGCACCGGTCCTTTCCATCATCTGAGCACCCACAGCAGCTCTGCACCGCATCAGCTGTGTCTCCATGAGGGACACGGCGCACTGCAGCCACCTGCTCTGCTCACTTGGAGGAGGGTATGTAGGTAGAGATAACCCTTGGGGATGGTGGGACAGGGGAGTCCAGGCTTCCTCGCTGCCTCCACAGCCAAAATGCTGCAGGACCTTCCTCGTGGCCACGCTCATGCAAATGTAATGGGGGGGAAGAGGCAGCAAAGTCTCAGATGTTGAGTCCCTCCAGGTTTGGCTGCCTGTTTTGGAGAACCAGGAAGAGAGCCTCTACCGCTGCCTCCAGGGGGAAGGGCTGCAGTGTGGCTCTAACCCTGGCGTGGCCAACAGAGTCCCCCCACTTACCCACCCGTGAGACAAAGTCAGAGGAAAACTGATTTCAGCAGTTCCACAGCTCACAGAAGTACTCGTTGATATTCTCTTCCTCTAAGGAGCTGCCTAATTTTTACCAATTGTCCTAACCTACATGTGTAAGTACATTATGCTTTCTCTTGCGCTCCAGGAACATCACCCACGGCTCCTACGTAGCAGCGTGACCTTGCGCTCTGTTGGGGCAGATAAAGGCAGAGCATTTCTCAAGGTCAGGGCTTCACTTGTGGCCGTGCAGGTTGTACGCCTGGGTTTGTTCCCCGCTGGGTGACTCTGGAGGGAGCAGCTCAACTTCAAGGACTACAGGGCTCCACTCAGCTGTATCTCTCTGTTTCTGAGGGTGCGGGTCTTCTTGGGACAGCTTCCTTCCCTAATGAGCAATAACATAATCACGTACAGATTTTTGAAATTGCAGAAGTGGAAACCACAGGGGGAATAACTGACTAGCAGAGGAAATTTGATTTAATGTGTGTTCGACAGCCTTGGGACGGGAGGTAGGGGGCGAGTGTAGAGGTTTCCAAGGAAGAGTCAAAGCACCTCTCTTTCCAGGATGGCTGCCTGCCTTGTGCTCAACCCTCTGACAGTTTTGGAGCTGCCTCTAGCTCAGACTGGCATCTTGGAGAGAGTTTCCAGCCTGTATTTGGGAGGGGAGATGTGCCACTCCTTTGGTTGGTGAGAGCAGATGCTGGCTCAAGCCCGTTCCCTGGGTCAGAGCAACCTCCAGCGGGTGCTTACCCCGACTCCCAGGCTGCCCAAAAGAGCTGTTTGCAAAGAAGAGGATCCGAGGCTGCCTAAAAGAAAAGGGAAGGGCAGGCTCTTGGCCCGTGAACCGACACAAACAAGCTCCCAGCAGAAGCCTTTGGCCTGAATTGTGTCTCATGACCTCTGCCGTGATCCATCCCTTGTGCAGCCAGAACCTACTTGCAGGGGCTGGATCTGTGTTTCCTTGTACACAGGACAAGGGTACGCTCTCATCACCATCCTTGCAAGCCAGTTCCTGCCCTGCCTTTACGCTGTTTTTTTGAGGCACAGGATTTTTTTAAGGGCTTAATGTTTAATCTGTGCCCTACTAATGAGAAGAACTTGTAGAGGTTAAACAAGACTGGGAGATGGCTGCGCAAGGTCCTCTCCCTCTCCAGAGTCGGGGTGCCTCCAGCCTGGGAGGTTATCAGAAGCGCAGGGATGTGGAATCTGGGCGTTTGGTGGGGCTGGTGAAAGGCACGTGATGAGCGATCACCTCCAGGGCAAAGGAGTTGTGCTGCGAGCACAGGGAAGAGGGAGAATGAGACTGTTTAGAATTCCTGGGCAGTGTTTTTGCAGAAACATGCCACTCTTGGCAGCACAGCAGCAAGCGAGTTCGGCAGCAAGCCGGCACTGGGCACTGCCGCAGCAACCCCTTTTCCCCCACCAGTTACCCCCAGGCAGTGGGACCAGCTCTGTCCCTCCTGTCCCCAGGCATGGCCGCAGGGTCCCCCTTCTGCCAGGGCTGCGTGACTGGGGATGTTCCAGCAGGTCCCACTTGAAACCCGGAGCCAGACAGTGTCCTCTGAGCGACAGCTCTGCCCTGGCCTCGAACAACCCCTGGTGACTTGTTTTTTTGAAGGACCTTATCTCCAATTAATCTTCCCTGCTGCTGGTCACTCACAGTTGCTGAAACACCCACCGAAGGGGTCTGTCCTGAAAGCCCCTGGGGGTCAAAAATCTCTCTGTCCCAACCACAGATGATTCCCGCTGCCTTTCCCGCATGGGGGTACACAACTGGATTTAGACCATGCGGTCCCCTGGGGCTCCCCGGCAGCACCCAGCCGCCCCGGCGGGGAGCTCCTTGCCCGCGTCTTCCTGGTGAGGGAACAGCGAGACCTGAGTGCCACAGGCTCTGCTCCAGCACACGGCAGCTTCCCTGCGAACATGGGTGAGCCCACTGCCTGTGCATCACCAAATATTACTAATGCGTACGTAGCCGTACAGGCATTCTTAAATAATGAGCTATTCCTGCGCTCAGGCTGCCTCGTGTGATCCTGACTGTGGCAACTGCGGGAAATCTCTTTATGGAAGAAATGTGTTCCTCGGAGAGGCCCAGGGCTGTGCACATCCCCGCTCTGCCCTGTGCTCAGCCAGCTCCGAGCCGGCCGCGCGCCAAGGATGGGGCGAGGACAGAGCGGTGTCTACTCCCAGAGAGAGGATGGAGGAGGGACCAAACTCAGCTTTGGCTCGAGATGTTTGGCTCACTGGAGGTTTACCACCCTGACCTTAGTTAAGGGGCTGGAATCTAATCACAGACCCCAGCATGGCAGGGAGGTGTCCTCCCTTTCCCAGCACACCCCGGGGGGTGTCCAGACACTTACCCCCTCTGGGAAAAAGTGTCCCCTGCACTCGTCCCTGGTTTCCATCAGGAACTAAAAGTGATGGTGTTTCCTTCCTTCTCAAAAGACAGAGGAGTCACAAAGCTGGATTTATTCCCACTGTAATATGCCCTGGTTTTATAGAACCCTCAAAGCAGTTACCCGAGCAGTTACCCGAGGCTTTGTTACCCAAGTTGTCATCTGGGCTTTGTGCTGCGGCTGTCCTCACCGCTGGCTTTCCAAACCACGCCAGTATATTTCAAAACCTGTTAGTAAATCAAGTACATAAAATCAGCTTCTTTTAATCTTTTAATCCACATATGCTGCCCCTTAATTTCTGCACGGGATTTATGGGATATGGTAGAAAGAGGAACTGTTTGTTTGCATATGTCCCCCCCACATATTTCCACTGAGTCTCCTCCACCTCTTCCCCTTTTCTGAACCCGTATCCCTGTGTGATCTTTTGTCATCCACAAATGCCCTTGCCTTTTTCATCTGCATCCCCTGAACTTTGCCATCTCAGCTGTGTCTTCTGTGAAACCCGGTGGTTAATGCAGTCATGCCGCTCTGCCCCCAGCAGAGACCCCAAATTCAAGATCTCCCTGTGGTAAGCAACACCCGTGGTGGATGGGCAGCCTAAAAAGTACTAAAAAGCAGAAGCCTAGGCTTTGGAAACCCTGGGGTCGTGGTCCAGATCTGCTGCTTTGGTGCCATTGAGGTGAGGAGGTCTGTGCTGCAGGTCCATGGTATGCAGTGATTTCTCCCACCAAATATTGTCTTTCTTGGGTATTTCACCCTTGAGGGCAGCGCATCTCCTGCCAACAGCTGTGGGCAGGGCGGGACCCTGTCTTTGGCTGAGGTATGGGGTGCGCCTGTAATATGAATATGAAAGGACAGTAGGAACCCGCAGGTGACCAACCCTCTCCCTGCTCTGCAGAAAGCTTGCACTGGACCCTTTGGAGGTCTCTGGATTTCTTTGAGGTCTTTTTGCTTGGATAGCAGAGCGGTCTGATCAAGACCATCTTTGACTAGACATGATGGAGCTTCCTGCAAAGGAGGTGTTTGATGCCATGCCCGGCACGGCCAAGGATGGGCACAGGCAGAGGAAACCCCACCACTGTCCCCTGCCCACCTGCGGCGCCCCGGGAAGGGCTGCGACAGCCGCGGGCTGCCACAGACCGTGGTC
>NW_009648642.1:674474-684399 GCF_000708025.1 Charadrius vociferus
GGGGGGGGAGGCGGGAAATCTCTTTATGGAAGAAATGTGTTCCTCGGAGAGGCCCAGGGCTGTGCACATCCCCGCTCTGCCCTGTGCTCAGCCAGCTCCGAGCCGGCCGCGCGCCAAGGATGGGGCGAGGACAGAGCGGTGTCTACTCCCAGAGAGAGGATGGAGGAGGGACCAAACTCAGCTTTGGCTCGAGATGTTTGGCTCACTGGAGGTTTACCACCCTGACCTTAGTTAAGGGGCTGGAATCTAATCACAGACCCCAGCATGGCAGGGAGGTGTCCTCCCTTTCCCAGCACACCCCGGGGGGTGTCCAGACACTTACCCCCTCTGGGAAAAAGTGTCCCCTGCACTCGTCCCTGGTTTCCATCAGGAACTAAAAGTGATGGTGTTTCCTTCCTTCTCAAAAGACAGAGGAGTCACAAAGCTGGATTTATTCCCACTGTAATATGCCCTGGTTTTATAGAACCCTCAAAGCAGTTACCCGAGCAGTTACCCGAGGCTTTGTTACCCAAGTTGTCATCTGGGCTTTGTGCTGCGGCTGTCCTCACCGCTGGCTTTCCAAACCACGCCAGTATATTTCAAAACCTGTTAGTAAATCAAGTACATAAAATCAGCTTCTTTTAATCTTTTAATCCACATATGCTGCCCCTTAATTTCTGCACGGGATTTATGGGATATGGTAGAAAGAGGAACTGTTTGTTTGCATATGTCCCCCCCACATATTTCCACTGAGTCTCCTCCACCTCTTCCCCTTTTCTGAACCCGTATCCCTGTGTGATCTTTTGTCATCCACAAATGCCCTTGCCTTTTTCATCTGCATCCCCTGAACTTTGCCATCTCAGCTGTGTCTTCTGTGAAACCCGGTGGTTAATGCAGTCATGCCGCTCTGCCCCCAGCAGAGACCCCAAATTCAAGATCTCCCTGTGGTAAGCAACACCCGTGGTGGATGGGCAGCCTAAAAAGTACTAAAAAGCAGAAGCCTAGGCTTTGGAAACCCTGGGGTCGTGGTCCAGATCTGCTGCTTTGGTGCCATTGAGGTGAGGAGGTCTGTGCTGCAGGTCCATGGTATGCAGTGATTTCTCCCACCAAATATTGTCTTTCTTGGGTATTTCACCCTTGAGGGCAGCGCATCTCCTGCCAACAGCTGTGGGCAGGGCGGGACCCTGTCTTTGGCTGAGGTATGGGGTGCGCCTGTAATATGAATATGAAAGGACAGTAGGAACCCGCAGGTGACCAACCCTCTCCCTGCTCTGCAGAAAGCTTGCACTGGACCCTTTGGAGGTCTCTGGATTTCTTTGAGGTCTTTTTGCTTGGATAGCAGAGCGGTCTGATCAAGACCATCTTTGACTAGACATGATGGAGCTTCCTGCAAAGGAGGTGTTTGATGCCATGCCCGGCACGGCCAAGGATGGGCACAGGCAGAGGAAACCCCACCACTGTCCCCTGCCCACCTGCGGCGCCCCGGGAAGGGCTGCGACAGCCCCGGGCTGCCACAGACCGTGGTCCCACCTGGACCTGCCTCCTCTTTCCCCGACTGCAGCAGCCAGAGATGTTCGCTGCTTCTTCCCCTTCGCAGGCGGGCGCAGAGCTGCCACAGCCGCCCTGGTCCGGCAAAGCCCAGCCTTGGGGTGATGACCCCAGGCTGATGGGGAAATCTTGGGCTTTTTCTTGTCTCTCCTGCAAGGCGGCTCTAAAATACAGTCTTCAGGGGCTGGGTACGGCCCTGGCTGCGAGCACCAGCGCTTCCTGTCTGGAGGAGAAGGCAACGCATGAAGCCAGGGATGAGGGAGAACCTGAAAGCTCAGCTCAGCCCACCTCGTCTCAGGACATGAATTTTGCACAGTGGGTATTTGTGATCGTTTCCTGCAGCCCAAGAGGAACAGAATCTCATTCCCAATGAGATGCTCATTTCCCATGAGGCACCCATGGTTTTGGGAAACAGGCGCTGGCCTTGGGGTCCAGTGTGCCGGCACAGCCCAGTGGGTACAGCGCGGCCGCCGCCCCAGCGTGGGGCTCTGGGGGAGCTCAGATAAGCAGATGTGCGCTCCGTCCCTGTGATTAGCTAACCGTCCTCTCACTGCCCGTGCAATGCTTCGGACCGGGCATTGCAGGAGAGGAACTACTTGCAAAAGAGATGTGAAACCCAGGAAACAGTAAAATGACTCTTAAAATAAAAAAGCCTCGTGCCTTGCCTGGCAGCAGCGCTGGAGCCGGCTCCCATTGCCCAGCAAACTCAGCCGGGAAATAACGGCCTGAGAGGGAAATAACAAAAGCAAAGGAAAACACGTTCTGTCTCCCTTTCAGTTTGTCTTTGCGAAAACAAAGCGATAACCGAGCACTCTTTAATTTGTCTCTCCCGCAGTGCTCCCGGGCAGCAAGGACACCTCTGGGAAAGCAGAGCTGGTGGCCGCATCCTTTGCCCACCAGCTGGGCAGGAGGTGGGACCATGGGATGCCGTGCCCCATGGTGAGGGAGTTGGGGCTGCCAGGGGCCAGAGGGAGCGCGGCGCCCACGGACCCCCCAGCTGGGCAGAGCGAGATCGGGGTGCTGCCAGCACCTGCACCCAGAAATACACCTGCAGGAAAACTGGTCACCCAAAATCGTGCACAGAGCAGTTGTTGGGGACAATCTAACCCTGTTTTGGCAAATTTCTTCACCCAGTCAAAAATACCCTTTTCTGCACACGTGTGTTGGTTGAGCCTGATGGAGACGTGTGTGCGTGGGAGGAGGGCGGGAGGTGGTGGTGCACCTTGTCCGATGAGCCCCGGAGGAGAGGAGCTTTGGGGCCTCCCAAAAGCCCAGCACAGACAGCAGCTTAATCTCCTCTCTAGTTGTTGAGGGATCCATAGGCACAAGAAGCCCCAGGGAGAGGCTGGGATGGCATGGCATGGCACGGCAGCCGTCCAGAGGCAGGGTGCAGAGGAGGTGACGCTCCATCAGAGCGCAGGAGCCGACACTGGAGGAGCCAAGGCTGTGCGGGAATACCTGGGAAGCGCCAGAAGGATTGGATTTAATTTGCTGATTTGGTAGCGGGATACTCCAGTGAGAGCTGAGCCAGGATGGGAGGCGCCTGCCCTGGCACAGCTCGGAGTAGAAAGACAGCGATGTTCTTGGCTGCCTCGCCGCACGGCAGCGGCAGCGCTGCAGGAAGGCGGCGTGTCTTGCCAGACGGCCAAGGGTTTATGTCCCTCTCGGCCTGGCAGCCCAGTGGGACGAGAGAGAGCGGGCGGCAGGGAGGAGGAGCAGGTCTGTGGTGCGGGGGCAGAGCCATGGCACTTCCCCAGCCCAGTGGCGAAGGACAGATTCGGGGCACACGGCTCTGAAGCAGCTCCCGTCCAGGCAGCAGAAAGCTTTTGCCTTCAGCTTTCCTGATAGAAACCAACCCATGTTTTCTCCCCAAAACTGAGCCCAAAACCAGGCGTCTCTGCCTGGGTGCCCTGTGGCTGCTCGTTCTCGGTATCCACCAAAAAAGGTGGCTGTCCAGTCAGAGTGCGGCACCCCGGGCTCTGCCTGGCACTGCCATGTCCTGTTCCCGGTACGATCCTCACCCCCAGTGCCGGCTGTCCCCGGGGCAGCTGCCTGCGGATCACCTGGGGCCGTCAGGGAAATGTCCGTGGGCAGGAGACTCCCATCTGCATCCCAGGATGGCTCCTGGCATGGGGTGGTGTCTGCCATCGCTGTGGGGAAGACAACAAGTACCACTTGCTCCCACCAGCGTCCGGCAGGAAAATCCCATGGTTTGGAGGCTCTGGGGCCGGATCAACCTGTGGTTTGGGTTCACGCTGCTCCGGGTACCTCTGCATGGGAGCACGGCCCCGCAGGCAGCTTGAAGTCACAGGGCATCCCTCCCACTGGCGCTGCCAGAGCTTGCTTCTGCCAGGTCCGGCTCCGAGGAGAAGCTCTATTGCTTCTGCAAAGTAACCTAAACACATGCGGTGCTTTAAACGCTGAGCTGCTGGTCACCTTTCATTAAGAGCCATCACCGTTGATTAAAAGCCATCACCACTAGCTTCCAACCTGCATCCCTGTCTTGCCAACCATTGTCTCTCCAAAAGTGTCTCTCCAGGACACATCAGCTGCCCCAGTCCCCTATTTGCAGACTGGCTTCCCAAAAACCAGGCATGGGGTTGCAGCGGGGAGGTTTGCCATGCTGGCTCTCAGTATTTGTCTTCAAGAGCTCCGAGATACAGCACAAGTACAGGCTCAGCACTGGGAAAACCACGTCGGCTCCTTCTAGCAAGGCAAAGCCGGTGACTGGGGACCCAAAATCTGCTGCAGCACTGCAGGCGCATCCAGCAGTTTAAACAGAGGGGTAGTGAGGGCATCCCACACAGAGCTCACCCAACATCCAAGAAATTCCTGCCGTTTTGATGGGTCCCTTTGAGGGTAAAATCAGCTGGTCGTGCCGCAGCAGAGAGAATCGTCCAACCAAGCAGCAGAAGTGGCGCCGTGCGACTTCCACAAGTAACTATGGTAACCCAGAGCAAATAAATGCTATTTTCAAACCATGGGCAGAACCTCCTCGTGGGAAGCCCTGGCTGATCCCAGCTGCCAGCTGAGTGTTGGGGTCTGGGCATGGATGCCCTGCGGAGGGAGGGATGGAGAAGACCTCTCCAGCACGTGGTCCTGGAGAGGATCGGGAGCTCCTCCTGCTTGCCTTCTGGTGGGGCATGGCAGGAAAAGGATGGTGCGGAAAAAACCCTCAGCTTTTCCCTGCACCATCCCCAGGAGCTGAAGAAACTGTAGGAGCAAGGATGAATTCCCAGCTGCATTCACCCACAAGCATGGCACGGGAAAGAGGGAGACCGGAGTTTTTGTATAGGTCAGGAAAGTCCAGGACAAAGAGATGAGAAGGGAACGGGAATAGATTAGGTTAGATCAGAATAGAATGAGAATGAGAATGAGAATAAGAATGAGAGAGAAGAGAAGAGAAGAGAAGAGAAGAGAAGAGAAGAGAAGAGAAGAGAAGAGAAGAGAAGAGAAGAGAAGAGAAGAGAAGAGAAGAGAAGAGAAGAGAAGAGGAGACCCCTAATTTGCCTCATCAAGAAGTGTAGCACCATGTAGTGTCCCAGATAAGGAGGAGGTAACAGCTCGGGATGCAAATCAGTTGATTAAGACCCAAGTAGAGCAAGAGAAACCTCATTTGCAAATCGCCCAAGGTCCTGACCTCCTGGGAGATGGTGTCACCCCAGGGACCCGGGGAGCAGGGAGGAGCCGGGGAATGGTTCCCCCCCAAACCCCGTGACTCTGGCGTGTGATTTCGGTGAGACACCACAGGAGACACCGAATGAGGAAATACTCCAGACGGGTTTGCTCCACTGCTGGCGAGCGTTTGCTGCTGAGGCTGAGGGTGGCAGGGCTGCTGCCAGCCCTCCTTTTCCCATCCCTCCTTTTCCCATCCCCACTCCCGGCACCATCTCGGCTCCGCTGACCCCACCAGACCCTCTTCCCCACCCCTGGCCGAGAGCTCTCTCGGGCTTGTCATGCACTGAGCTGTGGAGTGCTGCGAGGTATAGAGTATTTTTAACACGTTAACACCAGTTCCCCTCAGGAGGACCGGGTGGCAGAGCATCCCCTGCCAAAGCACCCCTGTCCCGCACTTCCACGCCAGCAGCTCCATGCCCGCACCCGCCAGAGGGGCCGGGCGCTCCCAGCTGGTAATCCAGACCCCTTCCAGCCCTGATTCCCAACATGGGCAAAGCCACCGGCATCGCTGAGAACCATAGAAACAGGAGCTTGGAGCAGGCACAGATCCCCTGTCAAAGAGCTGGTCCGGCTTGCCGAAAACCAGCCGGGGTCAGGGCAGAGCAGCAGCACTGCCCTCCCAGACGGCAGCACCGAGCAGCCTGCGGCCGCCTCCCGCTCGCTAAAAGCAGCCGATGAAAGTTGGAGCCCAGTGTTAAATCCGTCTCCAGCACGTTTTGTCCACACAAAGACAGACGCACAGTCCCAGGGTCCCCCAAAAAGGGGGTGGCACTCAGAGCCTGCACCCGCTGGAAAGCCCATCTCAACCCTCTGTCCCTTCCTCGGGGTGGGAACAGACCACCTAAAATCACCCTTCGGTTGCGTTTGGTGCGGTGCCAGGCAGCACCGCCGGCCCCACGCACGGAGCAGGGTTAATCCAGCCCAAAATTACACGGCAGAACTGGGGATGACAAACTCACCGCCTCCACGGCGAGCGCGTGCACGCGGTCGGTGGCAGCCAGTAAGTGTCTGCCTGGCGCTGTGAGGAGTGGGAGTGTGAGTTGCTGTGGGAACAGTAATTTGGGTGGTTCTGCCTCTGGGTTTCTGGCTCTTTGCCTTCGATATTGCGTTTGCCTCCTGGTTTTGCGTGGGATTTTGTTCCCTCCTTTCGTCGCCCTTTCCCTGAGGGAGAAAGCATCCCTGCACCACCACAAGGCAGAACCAGCGCTGGCGTGGGAGCCTTGGGGGACCCCACTTAGAGGTGGTGGTGGGGCCACTGGCCCCCCGAGGGGGCTGGATGGGGTGCAGCACCTGCGGGGGCAGAGCCCACCCGGCTCCAAGGGGCAGTGTGAGACACCTAGGCCAAGAGGCGCCCATCGCTCCAGGGTCCGCGTGGGCTGGGAGTCCCAGCTGCAGCAGCAGAGCCTCAGTGATGGTGGAAATACCGTGTTTTTCAAACAGCGCTAATGTAGAAAGTTTTTAACAGCAATAAATTACCCTTGGGTACCCCTGCCAGCTCACCTGGCAGCCGGGCACAGCAGGAAGACGGACAAGGTTACGTGTGCCATCACCAGCATCCAAAAGACTCTTCTTCTCCTCTGGCCCATGGGGGCTTCGTGCATCCTCGTGTCCACCCCTTCCATCCATCGCAGCCACATCTGGGGCAACCGGCATGGCTCAGTGGGCATCCCAGGACAATGCTTGGCACATGGTCCCTCTGTTAGCCATGGTCAGTCCAGGGTCGTGTGGGGTGAGTGGAGGAGGACCAGGCAGTCCCAGGCAGATGGAAGGAGATGGATGCTCCCATCTCCAGCACCTAGACCTTCCCCACACATGTACCCCAAAGAGAGGAGCGTGTTTGCACTGGGACGTGTGGCAGGAACCACACCAGCCCCACCGTGACCTCTCCTTGCCCCTGCCTGGCCAGCTCCAGCAGTGGAGTGACGATAGGGGGGCTAAATAAATAGGGGAGAAAATGTAAAATTAAATATATTTGGAAGAAAGTGTTGTCAAAAGCATTAAAAAAAAAATTCCTTTGTATGAATCAGCAATTTCTGGTGAAACCTCAATGAATTTACGAAACCTTTAGCGCTGGAGAATTGAGACCCAGAGACATTGAGTATGTCTGAAATGAAGACCACGGGAGGAGGAGGAAGGGGAAGGACAAGAGGGCTGGGCTCGAGGAGCTCGTGCCCCCGGGATTGTGGCCGCAACCGCAGTGCAGGGGCACGGAGGCTTCCGGCATCCCGCAGCTCCAAAGGGCGGGAGAAGGGATGCTCGGCCCTTGGGGGTCCCGCAGAGCCGACGCTCAGTCCTTCTGGAGACACGGCATCCCCGAAGCACCGCCGCCGTTGCAACTCGTGAGCTCGCTGCTACAAGGAGGCTCTTTGTTCGTGGGTGATGGCTGTTCGCCGGGCGGATGGGAGCAATGGTGTGGAGATGGTGCCGGATGATCTGTGGGAAGTGCCAGCTGGTGAGGGCCAGCGGGGCCGGGGTCGCCGGCTGGCACAGGGCCAGGCGCAGGGAGGAGAAAGCAGCGCTACAACACATGGGGTAACGGGAACCGTTGCATTGGGCGGCCGGGGCTGCCCAGCAAGTGCCAGGAGCAGCACAGGGTGACCTTGGTGGCAGCGGGTGCCCAGAGGCACAGGGGGAAGAGCATCCTCTTGGGGCCCTAAAATCCACCCTGCTCCCTGGGTCCCTCGCCAGCCCAGACTCGGTGAACAAACTGCCAAGGCCACCAGTGCTGGAGGGATGAGAAGTTCACCCAATGACCAATTGCTCCGGACCTCTGGGGCAGGGATTGTCCCCACCCTAGTGAAAGGCTTCCTGATGTTAATTGGGGCTGCAGGAAATGCTCATTAGTAATAATAGCCACCACCTAATGGCAACGATGTACCATGCTGACAGCTACACATCCCAGAGTGCAACGCTGCAGGAAAAGCAGTGCAGTGGTGGTGGTGATGGTGGAGGCGGTGGTGATGGTAGTGACAGCAGTGGTGGTGGAGACAGTGGTGGCAGAGACAGTGGTGTCAGTGATGGCAGCAGTGATGGTGGCAGCAGTGATGGTGGTGGTGGTGGCAGTGATGGTGGTGGTAGCTGCAGTTATGGCAGTGGTGGCAGTGATGGTCACAGCAGTGATGGTGGTGGTAGTGGCAGCGATAGCAGTGATGGTGACTGTGGCGGCAGTGACGGTGGTGGTGGCAGTTGTGGTGGTGGTGCTGGCAGTGGTGGTGGAGCACATGTGGGACCCACAGCCCCCATGCCCACCTCTGCCAGGGCTCGGGATGGGGTCCCCTTCTGGCGCTCAGCCCCCCGGCAGTGCCCCCCAGCTCTCTCCTCCCCTCCCGCAACTCTGTGCTTTTCAGCCAGTCCCTGACGCCGGCTGTGTGCTGAATGCCCCCACAAAGACCTGGCAACAGAGCCTGCCGCAAGCCTATCTCCTCCACTGAGCCCACGTGTCCTGGGGCCGGTCCCCAGCCTGTGGGAGCTGTGGGCTCTCCGGTAGCTGCTGCAGCGATGGGGCCATTTTCGTTCAACCAGCAGGTGGGGAATTTGCCAAGCAGGTTTTAAATCCTCTTCTCGCCTCCCCTGTGAGCTTCGACAAGGCTGAGGTGTCCAGAAAAGTGGCAACAATGGGAAAAGGCAGGTGGCCCTCAATTAATTAAGAGATCTGGTACTTCAGGACATCAGCAGGATTTGTGGAGGCAGCAAGAGCAGGCGCAGATAACTATTAATGAACACTCCAAATCCAGAATTAACGTGTTTTTTTTCTAGAGTACCCTGAAGAGTTCTAGAGTAGCAGAAACAGCATCACCTGTCCTGTTCAGGCTCCTGTAGTGTCTCTCTGGGGTGTTTGGGGATGGTGTGAGCTCAGAGGGGGGTTGCCCACACCCTGGCTGCAGTGGGAGGTGGGTGGCAGCGCCCGTGGTGGGGTGACACCGTGCTTCAGACCCGGCCCACCCATCGCCTCCAGCACCAGGGAAAACAATGGGCCAGAGGCGCAAGCCGCCACCTCGCACAGGAGCAGGAGATGCACCGGGGAGAGGAGCGGGGGACATGGGCACTGCCAGCAGGATGCTGCCGGGACCGGACCCTGGGAGGGGGTAGAATGTGGGTGGTAGAGACCCCCAGAAGGAACCTCAAGCCAGCAAGATGCCACGGGTACAGCTACGGCGCCCATGGGGAGCCCTCTGCACAGCGCAGGGGACAGGGCCCTGCACGGGGGACGGGGTACACAGGGCACAACATGCCGACAGGGCACAGGGGATGTGGCACATGGCACACACCATGGGGGACGTGGCACTGGGGACATGGCATATGGGGTAGGGGACACAGGACGTGGCACATGGGATGCGCCATGGGGGATGTGGCACTGGGAACATGGCACATGGGACAGGGGATGCACCATGGGGGACATGACACCTGGCACAGGGGACACAGGACATGGCGCATGAGATGCGCCATGGGGGACATGGCATGTGGGACAGGGGACACAAGATATGGCACATGGGAAGTGCCATGGGAGACATGGCACTGGGGACACGGGACAGGGGACACAGGACACGGTGCATGGAATGCGCCATGGGGGACACGTCACCGGGGACACAGCAGACGCGCAAAGGGGCACACCATGGGGCACGTCGGAGCGGCGACAGGGCACACGGCAGAGGGGTGACGGCCCAGGGAACGGCACAGGCAGCGGCGACGCGGCGGAGGGCAGCGGGCAGGGGGGGACAGG
>NW_009648642.1:685780-697511 GCF_000708025.1 Charadrius vociferus
CGCGGGCGGCCCCTCGGGGCGGTCCTGCCGAGGTGCGGCGCGGGAGGGTGACATGCCGGGCTGTGGCGGGGCCGGTGTGCCCCGGCGTTCGGTGGGAGCCAGCCTTTGCCTGCCTTGCTGGGGCTGGGCACAGCACTGCTCCCGCTGTCACTGGGGCTGAGTTGGTTTTTAAAACGTTCCTCAGATAACGCCAGACCAGTCGTTAATGGGATTGGTACTTCAATATGCAAATGTAGGAGTGGGGGTCAGCTTTTGAGGCATTAATGACGTTTAAAGGAACCCACAGGCTCCTGACCTTCCCTTTCAAGCCTGCCTTGCTGGGGCTGGGCACAGCACTGCTCCCGCTGTCACTGGGGCTGAGTTGGTTTTTAAAACGTTCCTCAGATAACGCCAGACCAGTCGTTAATGGGATTGGTACTTCAATATGCAAATGTAGGAGTGGGGGTCAGCTTTTGAGGCATTAATGACGTTTAAAGGAACCCACAGGCTCCTGACCTTCCCTTTCAAACGGGAGGTGGATGCGATACTCCAATTGAAGCTCCTTGCTAGCAGCCATCCCTCTGCGGTGCCAGGCACTGATGATCAGTGCGGAGTAAACTGGGTCATTCTGCCGTATTCCTTTACCTACTGAAGAATGCTTATGTGGAGACCCATAAATGGTCTTTTGCGCCAGAAAGACCATCACGATGCCTTGTCTCTCTCTCAGAGCCTGAGTAAACCCACAGAAAGCAGCTGCTGTTTCTCACCAAGCATTTGCTGTTTCCCCATAGGCACAGCCCTGCTGTTCTCTCTGGAATGTAATGTGGGGAAGTCTTCAGCTAGGCTTTTTCCAAATGCAAGCATTATCAGTAACTAGCAGTACAAGAGCTGGGAATCAGTCTGGTTTTCTCTTCAGAAGACTTAACCAGTGTCTCCACATGTGTGAGCATAGTGACTTGTCTTCATCCACCACCTAATTTGGCTCCCAGTTGAGGAATCAAATGACTAGAGTGTTGAATTGGCCGTAGCTCGAGTTGTGTAAAGCTGTTCATGTGCTTGGAGTCTCATTATATTACAGTAGCCCCTGAGATGGTAGCTGGGTCTGCAAGGCAAACTTCTAGAAGCTGCTCTTGATTGATTATTGCAGTAGATTAAACTGTGTAAGTAGACAGTGGATTAAAACTAACATTTGAGAGGAAGCTCTAGCCATGCTGGTGTTGGCACCATTGACTGGTTTCACACCAAACATGTTCATGGCTTTCATCTTTGCAAAAAAAGCCTGAGTGCCTGTGTTTAGTCTTGCTCAGTTTGTACCTGGTGCTGGGATGCAGGTGTCCTGTGCTGAGGACAGTTACTGCCCTGCCACCCCAGAATTAAAATACTGTACTCGCACTCAGCAGGTAAGGGCTTTCCTGAAAACAGTATGGCTGGAGTGCTGTAGGAGCGAATGTTGGGACTGCTGACCTACCTGCCTCTCTGCTAATGAAGATAATGCAGGAATAGACTAAGACTTAGGTCTTGTTGGAAGAAATCAGTTGGCAGATCACTGCCTTCTACACAGTGATTAAGGTCCTAAATACTGAGCTTTTTTCTGGAGGAGAGGAGTCATTAGATTCCTCTTGCAAAATGGAACTTGAAAGCAAAAGAACATGGCTGTATGGCCTTCTGGTCACCAGTTTTGTGATATGCAAGCTTCCTTCAGTGGAAGCAGCGAGGGATGCAAACTTGAGTCAGCATTTCAATAGGAGTTTTGAGTATTGCTTGGCATGTCTAAACTAGAAGGAAGCATTTCCTAGAAGCTGTGGGTTTGATAGCATGGTACCGTGGGATTGCGAGTTAAAGGGGAAGGTTTGAATTGGGTAGCTCAAAGTGAGTGCTTGAGCTATATTGATGAAGGTGGTAACTGTCATGTTGCTGCTGGTACATGACTGGTTCTTGGTGCAGAGTCTGTGTCAGACGGTCCTAATACCAGCAGCTCTGAGCCATGAAATAAGTCTCTTGCTGGGACCTAAGCGCATCTGATGGGTTCAGTCACTGGAACAACAGGTTATGGATACTGCAGAAACAAAATCGTTTCTTAGTTGTGAACATTACTGAACTGCTTGTTCAGTGAAGCCACTTGGGGTTTTTTAAGGCAATATGGCAGAGGCATCAATATAGGATAAACTAAAACTTGCCGTGTCATGTAGCTTTCCTAATAGGGATGTGACACTACAGCATGTTCTGATGTCAGTTGAACACTAGTTGTTAAAGAACTCACCCTGATTTAGAAGTAAGGAGGTAAATCTGTCTGGATGAGGGTGTAGAACTGTCTAAAATTGTCCTGATCAGTGTTAATTAGTGCAGTGATTATGTCTGACTCATGCTGTATCTAAAGATCAGATTCTTGTGGAGCTTGTAGTTCTGAGACCTGTTTCTAGTAAACATGTTCAAGTTCTATACTGTCCAGGCTAGTTTGATGTGAAAACAAGTGACTTTATGCAGTACTGTTTCATGTTTGAACATTAACTGCTGATGGTAAATAGATAGCAGAACTTGTTCTAGTCAGCTAGTACTGATGGCACCTAGAAAGACTAAAGCAGGCTGCTGTGACCTTGGCTATCTTTGAGCTTGCCTGTTCACTTGCTGATTACAGCTTGTTCTGGGAGCTGAAGTTCCTTTATTTCCGAGGTGTAAAACATGTGGCTAGCTCAGTGTCAGGTGCTGTTGAGTGATCAAATTATTGAGGCTTTTCCGTGTGACTTCTGCATACCAAAATGGAAAAGCATGGTATTAGGCAAAGCTGTCTGATCCTGTGCTTGCTGATGCTGGGTCTAGAAAAGTGTGATGTCCCAAGCGCACCCCACTGTGGCCTCCATAACGCAGTCAGTTGTCCTGAGACCTGCACTCTGGATTGGCATTTGGTGCCTTCAATACTGCTTCACTGTCAAGCATCTGGAAGACTGCTAATAAAGAGAACTCTAGGCAGCAGTGTTAAGCTTAGTTCTGTGTCTTTCTTCTCACTGTTGCTGCAGAGCTAATGAAATAATACTTTTTATTTTAAACGCAGGCTGCAGATATTGTAGTGGTTGATTAGCTATTGAGGGGCCTCCATGGTGAATTTGCTGGCTCAGAACATCTGGCTTGATGCAGCTGGTAGCCCTGTGCAGTCCCATTCTGGAAGGCATCATGACTGTAAACAACTTGCAGCCTTGAAGGCGAATTACACCTGTGCTTCCTGAAATCCTGTCTCTTGAGGGGTGAGGAGGTGGTAGAGAGGAGAGCTGCTTGCTTCTCATAAGGACCTGTAGACCTTGTCCTAAGAGGAGCTTGTGGAGTGCTTCAAAGGCATTGTGGTATGGGCAGGAAGGCTCAGTGGGTCAGATGTTTGAGCTGCCAGACTGTCTGCAGTAGAGAGACTAGCTTAAGCATTCATCCTTAACAGCAGGTAAATTATTGGACTATTAAGATGTAAATGTTGTAACGGAACTAAACCTGCAGTACTTCTGCAGCTCAGTTAAATTAAGGGAAGACATCTCAATAAGAGCATCATTTCTACTCAGTAAATGGTAGTCTGAGGATCATCTGAAAACCAGATCGAGGATCAGGATATATATACACCATTGACTCTACAAAACTTGGCTCAAGCAGATGTGCTGCTGCTTGTCCTGTGGCTTCCAGGCATACCTGGTGGGACTCCTGTCTCACCCTGAAGTCACTGTAGACTACGAAGTCTGCAAGTACTTCCCCTCTGATGGGAACATTCAGAGCAGCAGTGGAGATGAATGCCAGCTGCCTTAGGACCTCTTAGCCAACTTCCTTTTTTCCCTTCCTAAAACTACAGAGGTGGACTGATTTCAAGCAGCAGTTGCAACCTGAAAAACTCTCCAACCTGATCAGGCTGTTTGATGCTCAAAACAATGGTTTCCCAGAAATGCATGCTTTCACCTGCTTGCTCTCCTCCTAAACAGTATGGCATAACTTGCTGAACTCGCTTCCTTCAGATTGTGACTCTTGTGAGCCTGAGGCTTCAAGACAGGCTAGTCTGGCCACAGGAGTGTCTGCTGGATGCAGTCAGATGACCTTGGCTTTCCCACGCTTCAGAAATGAGGTGGCTTAGCTGTGGATGCCTGCTGGTGAATGGTCTAAGCTGCTGTTAGACCAGCTGTAGATGAAAAGGGCTTCTGCTGACTGGTATAACAAACTGCTCTGCAAGTCAGTACCTGGAGTACAGTGGTCCACCCAGTCTGTGAAATGGTTCGTCTTTGAGGTTACAGCAGAGCTTGTGTGATTATGATAAAGAACAATCAATAACAAGTGACTGGACTTTGCTTCTTGCAGGAGAGCAAGCCTGTAGTCTGTGGTGTAAAGTCTCTGCTTCACCATACTAAAAAAAAAAAAAAATATTATTGTGTGCTATGTCAGACAATCCAGAGTGCCAACTGCAGTAGTCCCAGCTGCTTGGACAGTTGACTGGTAAGTCCTTTTTTCTTTGGACTGCTGTCATTGCAGCAGCTTCTTGAGGAGCTGGTAGACTTGTAAGTTCTCAAATTTACTGAACAAGAGTAAATGGCCAGCTAGCCTTGCAGGTTGTTTTTGGTAGTGCTGTAAGCTGACAGTGCTAGGCTTGTTTGAAATCCCCGCACCCCTTCATAACATTAGGGAAGAACAAAAAGCATGCTGTCCCTAATCCTCTAACAGGTGACTCACTAAAGATTTTTGAAGTCTGCAGCTTCCTGTAGGGCAGCTTATCTGTTTACCCCTCCAGTTATCACTGGGGGACTGGCTGCAGCCAGCCTTCAGCCAGTGTGATCTCAATTTGCATAGGCTCCAGGTATGGTTCCACTAATGTGGCTGTCTCTTCTGTGGAGATGCAGCTGGGCATAGCAACAGGGTTTTTCCAAGGCAGCCATGCAGTATCCATTACTGTAATCTGAGGTAGAGCTGTGTTTGTGTTAAATGTGGTGGTGTGGGAGGGGCCTTAGAATACCAGTGGGAAGAAGCCTGTTTCTTTGAAAATGCCCAGGTTTCTGGCATGGTGAAGCAAGGACTGTACTTGACCTGGATATCACCTCTAACAGACCTCCAGCCATTTAAGAACAATCTGCTGAAGGATGAACAGGCGTTGAGGTGAATTGATGCCTGCTTTCTGGTTCAAGGGAAGCCTACCTACTGCAGAGGGCAGCCCATTTGATAATGGGTTCATTATAAAAGGCTCCAGATGTAAGTACTCATCCAGAATGGTCTTTCAGACTTGCTATGATAGTAACCCATGGTATCTTAATTGAAACTTGTACTTTAGTTACTAGCAGACTCCCTAATGCAGGGACATTCTGCCTGTTAGTGCTCTGGGAATGTTTCACACGTTGCAGTGTGAAAACCTGCTTCTCCATGGTGGGATGCGGGAGGAATCACTGTGATGGCTGTGAATGGACTGAATGCTGCTGGAGGGTGTGTGGCTGGTTCTGAACCACTGTATTCTTGCGCTGAGTGTGTGTGACTTCATCGCAACTGCTGAAACTGCATCTATGCAAATAGTCCCCTGGCTTGAAGGCCCCTGATAAGGTGGTCCCTGTTCATAGGCGCGTGTCTGCCTGCAGAGCTTTGCAGAAGCAAAGCAAGGCTTTTGGTAATAGCCTTTTTCTATGTTGAGGGAGTGTCGCATGAGGTTACTTGCAGCTAACTTAGCTGCAAGATTAACGTTCTTGGTGCATGACCTTACAGAGCAGTGTAACTATAGCTACAAAAGATTGGTCCTAATGCTTGGACTAGCATTTGATTTAAACCACAGGCTGCTCAAGTACTGAGGGTGAATGTCAGAGGCAAAGCTCTACCGAAAGTCCTGGCAGTAGCAAGACTATTAGTCTTCAGTCCTTACTGCAGCTATTGCCTATATAGCAAGTTACTTTCTAGCTCGTACTTCATCTCGGAGCGGCACAGCTACACTACCGCTTTTGACTAATAGAAAGTAACAGCTATGGCGAGGTGCCAGGCAGCATATCCGCAGCCCTGTGGGAGTGCGTTTTGCCCCCAGGAGCAGTACTAAATCAACTCTGGCTTGTGAGTTCAAGGAGTTACTCTTCAGAAGTATTTCAAAATCAAGTCAACCTTTGAAACAGGCTTACTGGAAGTAGGTGGTCTTGAATGATGTGTAAAGCAACTTCTGTGTATTATATATAATGCCACTGGACTTACAAATGGCATAGTTGCTGGTTATAGGCCAGAATGCCACCTAGCTTTATCACAGAAGGAAGCTGAAGTGCTGCTTCTCTGGCTACCAGGTAAATATTTTGATAGCTCTGTGTTTGTATACTTTATTTAAGATAGTGTTGCAGCTTAACTGGTCTGCATGCTAGAGGTGGTGGGGCTGTGTGATCTGAAGCAAATACATGGAGCCTTGGTGTGAAACAGTGGTACAGCTCTTGTTCCATTTTCACTGTCTTCCACACAGATATCTTCAAACCCGGTCACTGAGAAGATTTTGTAAAACATGTCCTTCCAACTCATTGGAGTACTTAAATGCAGCACCTGAAGCACATGTGCATCAAACATTGGCAGCTGCCAAGAGGTGTAAGTCAGGATGTGCAGGAGGACTGACCTAAGTGCCAAATAGCCCATAACTGAACAGCTGTGCCATTAGATGCCTGTGTCATGGTGGGAAGTGGATATCATCTTTGCCACCTGCACTGCAATACTGGGGTATTGTCCATGGTGCAAGGAGAACTCGGGCTAGTGAAGAGCAGGAAGACATGCTGCACTGTAAGATACTGGAGATGCAGCTGCAAGGGACTGCAGCGCAAGCCTGTTGGTCAGGATGCTGAGATGTGCCAAGCTCTGAAGCTGTATTTGTAGCACCTGTGGCTGCCCACCAGTGGGAGTGTAATGGATCTTCAGTGCCATCTACTACTGTCACGTGAAAACTAGCTGCCACAGAGTACACAGACTTTATTTGTTAATGTGTCTAGAACAAGTTCAAGGCATAAGCTCTTGCCTGTTCCCTAGAATTGGGATTTAACAACTGGGAATTGACAAACTTGTGCTGATCTGCCCATCCCCGAAAGCTTAAGCAGGCTGGCTTTCTGTAAGTGGGATTACAAAATCAGCTTCTGTAATCCATCACTGCATTAATTGCAACACCTTTAAGTATATTCAGACTTGGAGGAAGTAATGACTGATCTAATTTTAAACAGTGTACTTCCCTCATGAGCCTCTATGTTTCTAGAGCGGCTTATAAAAGATTCCAGAGAAGAGAAGTGGTTTCTGCTAAATGCTGTAGGCAGTCTAGAAGTCTAGATAGCCTGAATCTTGATTCCACTTACTTCTAGTCCTTAGAAGATGCTTCATCCAACAGAAGAGGTTCCTAATGTAAGTTAGTGATTTCTTTCTAAAGTTCCTAGGGGTTAGACCCTTCAACAGTACCATCACTGATCCTGCTAGCTAAGTCTGTGCACTAGTTTCCAGGCTCAGCTTACATTTGCAGGTAAAACCTGTCTTCTGCTCTTGGGTCAGGCTTTCTGCTAAGCTGGATTCTAGTTCTGATCTGTGCTGAACAGTCCTTCACATGTGGCTCAGTGACAGTCAAGGTTCACGAGCTTTGCTAGTACAGAACCAATGGTGAGTTGATAATGAGGTTTTCCCTTCAAGTTTTTGTAACTAAAACTAAACTTCCTTCTTATAGCAAGTCTTGTGTTAGTGCAGTGGTGCTACCTTTATTAATCTTCTGAAGTTTCTTAGTGCAAGGCCAGGAGGATTGATGCTCAGTTCTTGACTGCTCAAAGATAGGCTTTATGTAAATGCTGAGGGAGAAGCAGGAAAGCACACATCCTAAACCCTTTGAATACCTCCCACAACTCTTTGTGGGCAAGGTGCACTATTTCACACTTGGATGCTGGCATAAGGCAGCTACGGATCTGTGTGGAAAAAGCAGCTCTCCCTTGCAAAAATACTAGTTTTTAAGCAGGTGGAGCAAACTCAAATAGTCTCTGAACAGTACAAAGATTTGAAGTCCCCGTGGTTTCAATACTCCCCAGTAGCCTTTTAGAGCAGGCAAGAGCATTTTTGTGCTAAATAGAACTGTTACCTTTGAATGTCAACCTGATGGTGTCTGCAAAGGAGACTACCTACCCTTCTGCGTACCTTGCAGTGCTGCTTCAAGGACTTAGTCCTGGATGGCCGCTGACCTGTGTATTGTCTCCTGGGTGATAGTGAGTGCAATCCAGAGTTAAGGAGTTGCTGCAGTACTCCAGAGCAGGGTTGGAAAGAAAGGGATCTTTCCAAGTCCTTCGGAATCAAAGAATGAGGTATTCGTGGAAGCTTTTGTGACACCGTTCAAGGCAGAAGTTAGTTTTTGGGGTAGTGCTTTGGGACTCTTCTAGCTGTACTCAGTGATAAGCCCATGTTCTGCTTTGAAGACCAGGCTTTGGGTTCCTGTGTTGGTCTCTCTGCATGCTTAAGTTTTTACACAGGTGATCACTGATCCTTAGGGGTAAGGTGGTTTGTAGTCCTCTGTGGCCCACAAGCCATACTGTCTGTGGTTCCAGTGGTTGGCTTAAATGTTTGGACCTGAATCCTTCCCAGATGAGGTTACTAACACATGAAGAGGGTGTCCTTTCTCCAAGGAATGAAGTTCAGCAATATTATGTGAGTTTGTTGCTATCTCGATATGTTTCTGATGAAGCTGAAATGGCATGTTTAACCCCAGGCCAAGGCATAGGTTTTGTGGAAGAAGAGGACCCCATGAAGGTGACTTGTTAAATGTTGAGTGTATCTGAGAACTCAGCCTGTGAGGCTGAAAGGTCAGTGACTGTAAAACCTGTCTTTCAGCCGGGTTACATCCTGCTGCAGTAGCAAGACATGCTTTGCTGTGTTTCCTCTGCAGTTCTGCTGAGTACAGCCTCGCAGCGTGGGCTCTGTGAGGGCACAAACTCTGAAGTAGCAAGTTAAGATTGGGACCTGCAGTTTTGGTTCCTAAACAGGGAATGAATGCTGGCTAGGGAGTATACCCTGCTGTGAAGGTAGCTTAGGGAGGCTGTTCTGTTATCAGTGCTGTTTGAACAGCACCTTTTTATTGATCTAGCTTTGGTCTGGGACTCTGGATAGGTTACTTCCTTGTCCCTTAGGGGAATATTCCTGGCTGACAAACCAAGTAGTCAAGTGACTGTTAGTTTTGCACAGTTCCTCCTTGTGCTGACTCAACTGTTCTAATACTACAGCCTAGTGAAGGAGATGGTATCTGGGGATGTGTCTAATGAGGTTTTTTTGTTCTCTTCCAGCCTTGGGAGCTGCGTATGGAACAGCAAAGAGTGGCACGGGTATTGCAGCCATGTCTGTCATGAGGCCTGAGCTCATCATGAAGTCAATCATCCCCGTTGTCATGGCGGGTATTATAGCTATCTATGGCCTCGTAGTGGCAGTCCTCATTGCCAATGCCCTTTCACCTTCTATCACACTATTCAAGTAAGTTGCTGCATCTCTGTTTTGTTGAAGTTTCTCCTGTTGCTATTTCGGTGCTGCTGAACGGGTGGGCTGTGCTCAAGACCCCAGGGAGGACTGTCAGTGGTAAATGCCCTGAACCTGGGCTCAGCAGCATGGACTGGATTTCAGCTGTCCTACCTCTGACGCCTTAGCTTTGGTGGCAGTGCTGCCTGATCAGTTTGCCGTATTAGCTAACAGATCAGGCATCCCAGCGCTAGAGAACGTAGCGGTTCATGGCTTGAAAGCAACCATGTGCAGGCAGTACTGGGATAGGAGGCAAAGCTTGTTTCATGGTGCCAAATTGTAGGCCTGGAATACACAGGTCTTTCCAAGACTGTCTAATCAGACTGTCTAAATAGTTCTCCTGTTGCCTGGGAGATGCAAGTGAATAATTAATATTGCTTGCTGCTTTATGTGCTGGTAAATCAATCCTCAAGTTATACATTGGGCCTCTACACCAGCTACAGTCTGAAACTTAATCTGCTCTTGGCTTTTGAGAATAGCTGGAACTGGCTTGATTGAGACCACTCAGAATAAAACAATGCTGCTGAGGTCTAACAGAGCAACTACATGTGTCACTGTACAAGCTATAACGTGTGAGTAGCGTTGTTGGCCTAATAAGCCATGATGTAAGAGAAAGCAGGTACAGATGCTCCTTGGCAGTGACCAGGTGGCCAGAGGCTGACAGGGCCTGCTGCTCAGGTACCCCTGCCTGGAAGACCAGACCATTCCTGTCTAACTCTTGCAGTACAATAGACTTAATAGTCACCTGGATGTGCTATGGTTGTATAATAAGGTTGCTAAAGCTGGGAGACAAAAGCAGCTATTAATAGGCTACACAGCACTGTGGGACAGACGTTACTGCAAGTGCTAGCCCCCGTGGCCAGAGTGAGCACAGCTCTGGCCTGTGTTGAGCCTGCAGGTGGCTGAAGTGGCTACAGACAAGCTGCGAGGCTGTGTGAACTGGCAGGCCCAGTAGCTTAGCTTAGTGTATGAGCCATTCCTGAATATTAGCTAAAGACCTTGCATAGCTGCCTTTTTTTTTTTTTTTCTTTAAGTAGCAGAACTAGGAGTCTCAGGAAGGATCTGCTTTGAGACACACTGGGCTTGCTTAAGGAGTATAGAAGCTCTTTCTGCAGGAAAGGGATTCCCTTTAAATGTTAGTTCATATTTCCTTTGGGAGAGCAAAAAAAGGGCTAGCCTGAAGTTGAAGGGTTGGGTGTCCTGTTGCTTGCTGATGACATTCTTCTCATCTCTGTCCTACAGGAGCTTTCTTCAGCTGGGTGCTGGCTTGAGTGTGGGCCTCAGCGGTCTGGCTGCTGGCTTTGCCATTGGCATCGTGGGTGATGCCGGTGTACGGGGAACAGCACAGCAGCCCAGGTTATTTGTGGGCATGATCCTGATTTTGATCTTTGCTGAAGTGTTGGGTCTCTATGGCCTCATTGTTGCCCTTATCCTCTCCACAAAGTAAACGTTGTGGTATGATGTAAAGAGATGTAACAAATCCACATTTAAAAAAAAAAAAGCTCCAGAATGAAAATGGTCTCTCCAATGTGTACAGTTGTCCCAATTTGGTAGTTGATCTCTTGTAAATGCGCAATGTATGTTAGTGACTTGTCTGTCCTGTGTGTACTTCAATATTAAATTGGATGGGCTGCTCCAAGCCTGCTGCATGGCTTGGGGTGGCCCGTGTGCAATTTTCCACCCATTGCTGTTAGTACTTTATGTATAAATATGAACTAGAAATGTAATTTTTTCTCTTCACTGGATGTTTATTTATAAAAGACTTGACATGTTCATACATCTATGGAGCAAGGATTTTCAATTTCCCATGCTATATATATTAATCTTATATATAGGTAGATTACACTGTGGGGTCAATTGTAAGTGCAGAGAATTCCTTGGATGTAACTATGATTCTAAAGATTGCTGTAGTGTCCTGGTATTGGAGTATGAGAATTTTGTGTTTTATTACAGCAATTGTCCGAAACACTCCTGTGTTTCAGTAGTAACTGCGTATGCTCCGGCATCAGAGTCGTGCACCCAGTGTTGGGTTACAAACTTATACCATGTTTCCGAATAAAACTTCCTCACTACGTTGCTGTAATGAGTCCTCTGCTTCTGATTTTCATGCTTTTGCTGCTCCTTTAGGAAGAGGAGGGGTTCCTTTAGGGGGAGGCAGGTTCTGAACGTGGTTGAGTGCTGTGCAGAAGTGATGCTGCTATCACTGCTAAACCATTCCCTTTTTCTCCTAGGCAAGTAGTGATGCTGTTTGCAACTGCTGCCTGGGGGCAGTACT
>NW_009648642.1:697542-703913 GCF_000708025.1 Charadrius vociferus
AATCTTTGCTCTGGCACACGGAAATGCTGTGGCTGTGCAGCATGGTCTGAGCAGACCAGGTCAGGGGCCAGGGTGCATGCAGGCAAGTGACAAGGAATAGGAGCTGCTGAAGAGCCTTTGGGCAGCTTGTCCTTGTGGTGGCTCTGCAGAAGCTTAGCTGGTTGGAAAGCTGCACCCTTAGCAGCAATTGCCTCTAAAGTACCTGACCAATAGTCTCATCAACAAAATGTGTTCATTCATAGAACTCATATTTTTAACTTATAAATCAGGAGCTTGTAAACTTGACCTGAGTTCTGTTTTTACGGCTAGTAGCAATCTTGTCTTGTCCTGAGGATTTATGAGTCTTGCAAAGCAACACTGAAGCTCGCATGGGAAATGGATGTTGGACCCTTAAAAATGTAAAGCTTGTTCCAAATTGCCTTTGGGAAGTGTTAGCTTCAATTTGGTTGTATAGACTGGAGAACAGGTCAAGCTTTACCTTGTTAATATGACCCATACCTAGTACTAGTCATGCCTTTGTGATCAAATTACGCTGAAGAATCTGGAGTGATCTGTTGGAACCTCTCTGCCAGCCTGGCCTGGAATGGCAATGTGGGTCGTGTCATGTATTTCACCCATGTAGCTTGTATGTGCTTGTGCACCAAACAAGTCTGGTGTAAGCACCATGAGGAGCTACGGCCAGAGCACAAGGAATTCACTGGAGCTTTGAACCTGGCAGGAGCATTCACTAGCCCAGGTCTGGTGGTGCCTTGTGCATCTTCTGGGCAGCTGATTTCCAAACTGGGGACTGCTCAGAAGACTTCACCTGTGAGACAATCTTTCTGCTAGTATGGATTTTCACAAACTTCTATGAAGGTGTAGTTACAACAACTGTTGATCAATGGTAATTATTAACAAAGTAATTGGTTTATTCTGTTTGCTATAAAGCTGATCTGTCTGCATTCATTTAATAGGCAGTGGTAAGGGAGAATTTCCTGGTCTGAATTGTGTTGATCATGCTTTCCTTCTGTAAAGGTAGTAGACTCTAAACTTCTGAATTAGATGTTTACCACCCCTGGGTAAAGTCTATGGAAACTATAGCATAATTCTCTCAGCACTGATTGCAATGAGTGCCTTCACAGTTCTTCTGTGCAGAGATAGAGCTTGCAGCTGGGAGGGGGCAAATCGTGAATCCAGGCTCTCTGGAAAGCATGCCACATACATCCTGCAGTTCTGGTGAGGGGAATTGTATCTTGCTTGTGCAGCAGGACAGGAGAAGGTCCTGGCTGAAGCTGCAAATATGTTTAAGATCTGGTTTTACTTTCTTTAACGGGAACCTTCTGCCAGCTACAAGAGTATAAGCAAATTGCATTTAAGAGAGCAACCAAATGCTGGTGGTAGCTCTCATCTGTAAAAGAAAGAAGCAATTTAAAGACACCGATCTATAGGAACTCTAAGATCCCACTGTAGCTTGGTGACAGCTTGCAGAAGGCTGTTACTAGGCTCAGGATGGTGATGCATACTTACATAACCGAATGCAGGCAAAACCCCATGGATAGCATTTTGGCTCATGCCTTAGAACATCAAGCCTTTCTCGTTAATATATAAACCCGTGCAAGTCAGGAGAACAAAGCACAAAACAAAAGCTGGAGCTAGCACGCATAGGTGGAGGATTGCTTTCTGCTGAGTAGCTGCAAATATGCCAGGAGTAAAATTAACAATCTGAGCATGTTCCTTTGGCCAAGCGTTTTCTGACAGCGATGCTCTAGCTCCTTGTTGATGGCTCCCAGGTGAAAACTTGCATTTCAAGTCCTTCACTGATGCTATTGCATCAGCAAATTTCTCAAGTGATTCAGGGCACTGAGAAAATTACGGATGTTTTAGTCGCTCTCCTTCATTTACTGACAGCAGCGTGCTAGATGAGAGCGCAGTCCCAGCTGCCAGGGAGTGACTTTGTATTTGGTTTGGAAGAGGGGAACAGGCAGCCTCAGAGCGTGAAATGACAGACTTGGAGAGTGCCTGATTAAAAGAGGTGGTGTCTGCTGGCACATAAATAGTCCCCTGTAATGTGGCAGATTGCGTGCCTGTGAGCGTGCACTGCAGAGTGAGTCAGCCCTGCAGAGAGCGGAGTGGGGTGGCTCTGCAGCAGCAGCAGAGGGTAAATGTCCATTAGCAGTCGGTTCAGGCTAGATGAGGTTAAGGGGTGCCTGCTGCCAGATGCTGCCTGCGTAGACAATGCCTTCAGAGAGCTTGCTGACTTTTCTCAGTTTTAACTCTTTCATATGGCTTTTTTTTTTTTAAAGGCTGCAGATTTTTTTTTTTTTGGGGGGGGGGGGTGGTTTTTTTTTTTTTTTACTGCTCTGTTGGAGAAACATTTTTAAGTAGTAGGATTTTATATGTGATTGCTGAGGGATTTTCTTTCCTTGGGAGACCTGCTTCAGAGTGAAGCACTGTAACCTGGAAAAGTAAATAAGCTTTGGGGAAATAAAAACCTCGTTAAGAGAAACTGATCCCAGAAGCTAAGCTGCTGTTTTCAGCTACAGGGTAACAGCAGATTTAATGAAAACAACTCTCTGTAAACCTTGTTTCCTTCACGGGCTAACCATGGGGATATCGATTTTATGGCTTTTTGCTGTTTTCATCCAGTCTTACTGTATAAAACCATCACTGTTCCTCTGACACACAGGACTCGCCACCTCTGTTCTTAGCATATCTTTCTGCTTTACAGGTATTGACCATCCTTTTATCTTGACATAAATAAATTAAAGCCAGAGTAAGTCTTCCAAGTGCCACTTATCCTAAAGTGGGAATTTTCTGTTTCAGAGTCAAAGGATTGTGTCCCAAAAAGCTTCTCCATTTTCATTCCTATTACTCACTAATGAATGCTGTTCCGTTTCTCTGCAAGCCACGCTTCATTTAGCTCATGAGGCACTCACAGCTTTCCAACTCGTATCACTGAGTTTCTGTCGAGCTAGTTCCTCTGTCATGGCGCAGAAAAAAATCCACCCACAGCCTTACTGTGTGGAAGGCCTGAAGCTTTCCTGGGGGCCAAACTGCAGCGTCCTGAGTGCCTCCCACAAGGTATCTACAGGCCACTGAAGGTTCTCACCAACCTGTGAGAGCACGAGCTGGGTAGCAGGCGGGCAGGATGAGGTTTCTGGAGAATCAGGGGCCTGTATTTGCCATCTTCCTTCTGTGGAGGGGACGAGGTGCACTCACCACAAGCTCAGGTCCTGGCTCTGCTGGATTTACCAAGGGGATATTGGTGGCTTTGGATCCTTTTGGACCAGTCCTGGATCCTTTTTTGGCACTTTGAGCTGTCCTGCCCTTGCTGTCACATCTATGCTTTCCTCCTTTGCAAGAGGGTAAAGGGGGGACCTCAGTGGCAGAGAGTGTTAACAACCACCCACACCTAATGGCTTTGTCTACCGAAGGTAGGCTGAGGACAAATCTTAGGATATATTCCCAAAATTGGTAGTGTGTTCTCAACTCATAGATGTAAACCCTGGCTCTTGTGTGCATTAGGATGATTTCTTAGACCTCTTTGTGAATGCATGTGAAAAATGAGAAGCCAAGGCTGCATCTCCTCAAGCACTTCACTTGGCAGCGGTGCTCGCCTAAGCCTTCCCTCTGGACACCGAGACCTTCTTTCACATCCGAAGCACGCCCCCCTCCATTTCTCCCAAGTGCGCTGGTACAACTTCTCATGCCACCAGGCAGTGAATCTAATTTGGGGATTGAGCCAGGTTAAAAATAACTCAACCTGAAGAAGAGAAAAAAAAAAACGTTTGCTAGAGAAAATGCAAGTGAAACTACAGCTTGTGATTCCCTCGGCTTACTACTGGGGCAGTAGAGAGAAAGAACATGCAATTATTAGAGAAGGAGCATGCAATTGTTCGTGATGCAAGATGGAGTTAATTTAATACTGAAAAATAAAAGGAGAACATCCAAAGGGATAAGACTTAAGCAGGACAGATACATGACATAAAGTTGGGCTGGGTGACATACCTCCAGCATCCATGAGGCAAATTTCCATACCTTTCATCCCAGCACAGGCTGTTCTGTTCTTCCCAGCAGTGCAGAGGGAGGTCTGGGCCGTTTTCCAGCATTCTGATTCAGTGGTTCGCTTTGGGGCTCGCAGCCTGGAAAAACATTGGAGATCTCTGTTGCCGAAGGGTGGGTGAAGCTGTGTCAATGGGGTGGACCCTGTGACAGGATCTTTTATAGTGGATGTTGCTATCTGTAAGCAGTCAGTGTTTGCATTTACCTAGATGTCTTTTACACTGCCAAAAAAAGTTACTGTCACAAGTCTGTTAGCGTGCACTTTCATATGAAAGTGGCTTGTTTTGGCCACAGGCAGTTCGGGTGCTGTATATGCCTTTTGACATCTGAATTCAATTCAGCAGTTTGGAAGGGTACTTCCTTCCTCGCAGAATCATTTGCTCAAATAAGCAGGCTGGAGATCCACTTTTAGGATTCATTTTCTAATCTTCTGGTTTTGGAGTCTCCTCAACTTCACCGGTACTGAAGCCACAAATCACTCCCACCAATATGCTGCTGGGCGCCCCTGATGTGGATAATTTCAGCCACGATGAGGAAAACCTGCCTGAAGCCATTCTTAGCCTCAAATTCCCAAAACAGTGCTGCACATAGTTTTCCTGGCCTCAGCTAGCATCATTCTGAGCTCTCCATTTGCTGACAGTAAAAGGTAGCTTGTAGTACAGACAAGCACTGACATCATGGAATCATAGAATCATAGAATTGTTTAGGTTGGAAGAGTTCTGCATAAAACCTCATTAAAATTCAGTGCCTGGCTGGATGGGGATGTTACGTTCATGCACAATTACATTCCCCGTCATTTATCTTTTCTCGGTGTGATTCATCAGCAGAGCTCACATCAGCACCGTGCCTAGACACAGTCCTTGATGAGACACTTGACTCTCTCTGCGATACCGTGGGACACCAAATGGGATAAACACACGAGTGAGAGGTCTGCACCCAGGTAGGGACTGCTGCAGCACACAGCAGTCCCTGTGGAGCAAAAAGAACAGAGGGGAAATGGAAGCGTCTGCCAGCAGATGTTTAGGAATAAATGCTTAGACTGTTGGGGACACTGGCTTTAATTTTAACAAAGCATAGTACTTTCCTTTAATGTTTTGGAGATTGGACATAGTTTTCCTTCTGGCCACAGGGATTGCAGACATAAGGACCCCTAGTGGCATGGTCAGCTGGGGAGAAAAGGCGGGGGCGTGGCTGTAGAGCACAGAACAAGCGTTCTGTCTTCTCTCCCAGGCTGCTGCTGACTTGTCAAATGACCTGAGGAGCCTGCCTAAAGCAATGCTGTCAGCCTAGAAAGTAAGATTTGAAAGAAGTAATGACCTGCCTGTCCAGGTTGCAGTTAACTCTTTTTCCCTGTAGCTGAGGCTGAGAAAGGAACGGCGGGGAGTGGGGGGTGGAGGTGTGTCCAGAAACCTTACTTTGCCTGAGCCAATAAACAGTTGAAATTTAATTTTGTTAGTGTAATTATTATTGTGCCCAGCCAGATTTCCAACCAGGTACATGCTTGGCAACACTTGTCTGCCATCTCTCAGGGCAATGGTCAGCTGGTCCTTTGTGACAGGTCCACCCAGCACTCCTGGGTCTGCCTGGGGTTGTCATTCAAGAAGAAAATGATCATGAGTCAGATGAAGCAAGGCCTGCACTGTCGTTTCCTTGCACAGTGGATGTGCTACATGATGGTGGCCCCTCATGGTACAGTGTGCGTCCTGTCTCACGTGTGTACAGTGCGGCACAGCAAGCAGAGCAGTTTCTCCAGGTAGAATCACTCCCCAGAGGATTGAGTCTGCTATGGCTGTTCAAGCCAAGGTTACTTATTCACAAATTAAGTTCTTGAGTGATGATGCTCTAAACCACCTGCACTGAGGAGCCCCAGTTCGGAGTCAGTGGACTCAGCAGAAAAAGATTCTGCCCCAAATATTTCTCATCAGAGCATAAAGCAAGAGGCATGTGCAGAAGGTCTTGGGGAGATGGTTGTGACTGGCAGATGTTGACACCTTCACACTCAGCACAGCAGCTCCTCCTCACCCCTCTCCAGCTTCCCTGAGGCTCACCAGGTCTGGAGTTTCCCTGGATAAGACAGGTTCCTTTCACACATTGCTCCCCACATCTTTTTAAGAGCGTTTTGGCAGCTTGGCAGTACTCACTGCGGCGCAACACCAGCATACGCTGCTGCCAGCCCCCTCAGAGTCTCCGACAGGGAAAATTACTCATTTCTACTTCATGCTTAGTGTGATTAAACCAGACCCAGAGAGTAAATCCCCGGAGACACTTGCTGCAAGGAGGGAGGGTGGCAGGCCTGGGGCCTCGCTCGGGCCCCCGAGCGAGGCCCCGGG
>NW_009648642.1:704718-706855 GCF_000708025.1 Charadrius vociferus
GGTACGGAGGGGGCCGGGGGGCCCGGGGTTACTGGGGGTGCCGGGGCTCCCGGCAAGGCTGCAGAGCTGACCTGGACCCTGGAGCGCACTGGGGACTGTCCCCAGGTCCCCCCAGTGCATCAGCTGCTCCCCCCTCCACATGCTCCCACTGTCCCTCATCCCCTCTGCCCCATTTCTGAAGGAGACAAGCATGATGTCCGACCCTGCTGGGCTCCACTCGTCTTTCATTTCACCTCCTCCACCACACCCTGGGCCCCTTGGCCACCGCCACCCCCTTTGATGGGCAGGCAGCCCATGAAAATCCTGTTCCCCTGAGTTTTGCACATCCAGAGGCCAGGCTGCCCGTCGTCCCGCTGCTGGGAGCGCAGCTTTGCCCTGGCAGACATCAGAGAGCCCGTGGCGGAAGCTGCCGGTGGGGTCTGCTCTGCCTGAGGCCACCCCTGTCACCAGGGTCATGGCCACCTGCTCCCATCTGCTCCACCGCAGATGGCACAGGAGCTTGGCGTGAGTGTGATTGTCCCTTCAGGGAGGACCTGTGGGTGCGAGAGGGGAAGATCCTCAACCCAGAGAAACTCTTCTTCGACGAGAAGGGCTCTGCCGACATCCAGGTGGACTGCAAGGACAGCATCATCGCCCCGGGCTTCATCGACGTTCAGATCAACGGTATGGTGAAGCCATGTGTGCTCACAGAGGGGTTGGGGGGTCCTGGGTTTGTCCATCCTGGACCTTCAAACCCTGCTGCATGCGTATTGCCCACAACCAAGTGCGTTTCAGCTGCTGGAGGGAGGTGTGAGTCACTGAACTAACGATAAAGAACAATTTTGCCCGTGGTTGCTGCTGGCATGTAATTGGTCCCCTTTGGCTGGGTGGGGTTTTCAGCCCAGCTTTCCTCCTAACCTCATTTTTTCATCAACATTTTATCCTGCCCCTGTGCTGGCAGGATGCCCACCCTGCCCTGTCCAGGATGAGGGGAGGACAGAGCAGGGAACGAACGTTACCTGCACCAGCTCTTCCCTGAAGGGTTTGCTCTACGGTAACTTATGTTGGAAGCTGGATCCTCTCTTTAATGGGGAATCCTCAGATTTTTGCCCTGCATCAAAATAAAAAGTTGGTGCTTGTAAAACGCTGGGACGCTGTGTGGAAAAGCATTTCAGGAGGACAGCATTGGTTGGATTTGTGCTCGCAGAGCCTTGTGAATGTAGGACAGAAGCGCTGCTGGACCCCTTTGCTTCTGGCCAGCAGTGTACAAATGGAGCGGCTCACTGCACTCCCGCGACACGTTTCTTTGGCGTTTTCAGGTGGGGAAGCTGTAGTTTCATTTCTGTTTTGTTCATGGTGCAGGAGGCTTTGGGGTGGACTTCTCCCTGGCTACAGATGACTTCAAATCAGGGATTGACTTGGTCAGTCAGAAAATCCTCTCCCATGGAGTGACTTCCTTCTGTCCCACCCTAGTGACCTCTCCTCCATCTGTGTACCACCAGGTAAGTGACTTCCTCCCCTCTCATGCACAGGGTGATAAAGGGCCAAGGTTAGTACCAACAGAGATTGGGGTAGCTGCCATAGTGGAAAAGCCATGGGCATGAGGAGCTGGACCCTACCCCTGGATTTCTTGCCTGTAGGCCCCGAGAAAGCGATGTCTCCCCGGACAGCTTTGCACAATGGGGTTTTGCACATCTGGCTAATTCTTTGCCAGCTGTGTTTTGGCTGATGGTCCCAAGTGGTCCAGCTAGAAAGCTCTCTGCGGACCCGACGTTTGAGTTTTGTTTTGCCAGGCTGAGGTGCCGTGTCCGGGGTGCCATGCCTGACAAACCCCTTTCTCTAGGTTCTCCCTCAGATCAGCATAAGAAATGGTGGAGCCCATGGAGCAGGTATCCTGGGTAAGTGGGTTTGTCCCTCGCTATCCTCTCTGGTGCTGCTCTCGGTAGGCAATTACCTTGTTCATTGTTAAGCGGAAAAAAGCTACTGTAGGGACAGCACAAACGGGGGCTGGAGCCGTCTCAATGGGAGGGATGCACAGGTGGGCACACACCCGCTTTCTCCCTCAGCCTGTCCCTGGCCTTTGCCATGATCTCTGTCATCCTACACGCACCTCTCCAGTCCTTTGGGGCCCCACAGCATAATGGCAGGGGGGTGGCTT
>NW_009648642.1:706920-713678 GCF_000708025.1 Charadrius vociferus
CACCAGAATAGTGGCGGGGGGGTGGCTTGGCTTGGCCAGTGGCCAGCATTGCATCTTTCGCTGTGCTGAGCTCAGATTTACCCGAGCCATGTGTTTTGCTGCAGGAGAACATCAAGAGCTTGACTGGAGCAGGGTAGGCGCAGCGGGTTTCTTGGTCCTTGGTGGGGAGAGGAAGGGTCATGCTTTTGTGTTCCTGTTTGGGCAGGGGCCCATCTGGAAGGACCGTTCATCAGCAAGGAGAAGAAAGGGGCGCACCCGGAGCACTGCCTCCGCACCTTCGAGGCAGGTGCCTTCCAGGACCTGCTTGCTACCTACGGGTCCCTGGACGATGTCCGGATAGTCACCCTGGCCCCAGAGATGAAGAGGAGCAGTGAGGTGATCCAGGAACTCACCAAGCGGGGCATCTGCGTCTCTCTCGGTAAGGGCTGGGGCAGGGGAGGCTGATGGAGGCTCCATCTCCCCGTGCTATGCAGGCCAGGCAGCCCCTCTCAGGGCTGTAGCATCTCTAATGGTGTCTCAGTGCGACTGGATGGGGTGGGATTTTCTTTTCCCTGGCCTATATGGAGGTGACAGACCTGGGGACCTCGCCTGATGCTGCGAATCTGTTGCCCTTTGTACGGTGAGGGCCAAACTTCATATTGATAGAGGAGCCCCTGCAGTTTAACACAAGGCAGCACTTGGTGCTGTTCAGACATAGGAAAGAATAGCAGTCTTACTTGAATAAAGATGTAATTGAGGGCTGACAGCGTGGAAGGGTTCAAACTCTGAAGTTCAGCTGCTTTAGGCCTTATTTGACAGGTGAAATCATTTTCCAAAGGTTACTGTCGAGTTTTGATAACTCCATTTTTCAACCGGAAGTGCTGTGGGAGACCTCTCCCTCCAATGTCTTTCAGGCCACTGACTTAAAACTGGCTGCATTTTTCTTGTCCTTTGTTTCACAAACTCTTCTTTGCTTCAGATCATTGAAGAAATCTTTTTTTTTTTTTTTTAAAAAAAAAAAAAAGGAGGGGGCGTTAATCAGGGTGAGATTAAACCTTAAGTGAGAAGGGCATTCAGGGCAGAGCATCTCTTATCTCATGGCCACATAAAGTGAAGAACCACAGAAAGGCAAAGTTTGCCCACAGAGCATTAGAGCTGCTGTCTGTATTGGGGAAAACGGAATTTTCCTTCTGGGTAGTTTTATCCCTATATTGGCAAAGTCCCCACTGTCTCTCCTCCCTTGACACCTCTCTATGTAGCCTTTAAAGATCTGGGGACAGCAGAAGGGCATGTCCTTGGACCTCTAGCCCAGCCTGAGGGCAGCTCTCTGTGAGCAAGGCAGCATTTGTGATGGTTGTTGTGAACAGTGAAGGTGTTCAGTGAACACACTGCCAGACTTCCCCCACGGTCACAGCCAGACACCTTTGTGCCGAGGTGGACATCTTGGACCTCAGCCCAGAGCGGGGCTAGTAGAGTCCTAGGGACGGAGAGTCGTCACTCCTGGAGGGAAATAAATGGAGCGATGGGCAGAAAAATCATGAATTGGTCTTTGTTCCCAGGTCACTCGGTGGCTAACCTCTCCCAGGCTGAGGAAGCGGTGCAGCATGGCGCTACCTTCATCACTCACCTCTTCAATGCCATGTTGCCGGTGAGTAGCCGAGGGTACGTGCCCTGCACTAGTGTTGCTTTTGGTGCTTTCCAGCTCTCCCCATCTTGTTTCGTACCATGAGGTTTCAGCACCGAACCTCTGGCTTCACCTTTATACTGCCTGATTGTTATGGTTTGAGAGACCCATAACAATTTACTGTCTTTTAGACAATCATTCTGTCATCCAATGACCCCTCCACACCCGAGAGGAATCAGGACAAAACAAGGAAACCCAGGAGCTGAAGTATAAGCAGATTTAATAGAGTAGGATTAGACAATTAACATTAATAGCACTAAAGAACCAATATTGATCCTGATACCGATATAGAATATGCAAAGATTATACTTGGCCAATTCTATCAGTAGGAAGCTGTGCACTCCCAGCAGTGGACAGCAAATGTTGGACACTGCAAGCGTTACGGCTTCAGGACGAAGGGAAGGGCTCAGGAGGCCAGCACCAGGGCGTGAGGTTCTCAAGGTGGCAGCCATCAAGGGAGAAAGAGAACTTTGCAGCAAACTTTCTAATCTATAGTGAATGTGACGTTGATGGTATGAAATAATCCTGTTGGGCAGCTTGCGTCAAGTGCCCGGGTCTCGCTCCTCCTCATCCCTGCACCTGGTGAGCTCGAAAACACTGAGACCTTGAAACCCCCACACCATAGCTGGCTGTAAAGTAAATATTTTCACAAATTCAGACACCAGAGTCTTCTAAAAGTGCAGTCTTTCCAAGTATTAGAATAGAAATTAGTCCTGTGTCGCTGAAACCAGGACACTGATCTAAAAGAGGCTCAAGGCTGTAGCAGACTCTTGAAATTCAAGGAAATGCCCAGATTTGTCTGGTAAAGGATGGAGCACCCAGGTGCCAGGGACTGTTTGATAGAGATGGCAGCTGCATCCCCTGATGGGAAGGGTCTCAGCCCACGAGTCCTGGAGATGCTCCACAGCTTGTCCTCTCTCCCCTCGGGCAGTTCCACCATCGTGACCCTGGGATCGTGGCCCGGTTGGACGGAGGTTCTTCTATGTCATGATCTCTGATGGCATCCACACCAACCCTGCCGCCCTGCGAATTGCCCACCGAGCCCACCCCAAAGGTGAGCCACGCCAGCCCCACGTAGTGTCACCAGCCCTCCCGAGCGCTGTGCCATCTCCCACAAAACACTCGTGCAAGTGCTGTGGCGGCCTAAAAGAGGTGACAGCCATGTGTGCTGATCCACGAGCCCTCTTGCTTTGGTCGGATGTGGCTAGAGACACTTTGGCCCCTCTCTGGGACGGCCAGTGTGGCGCAGCGCTTGGAGCTGCAGCAAGCTAATGCGGCCCTTTCCTTGTGTTCCTCAGGCCTGGTGCTGGTGACGGATGCGATCGCTGGCATGGGGCTGGCACCAGGTCGGCACACACTGGGTCAGCAGGTGGTGGAGATCGATGGGCTGAACACCTACATTGCAGGTCAGTGCCTCTTGCTAAAGAGCTGGGGGCAGCACTGCCACTCATGCCCATTCTGGAGAGCCCAGCGCACTGTGCAGCGCCTGTCAGTGTGAGGCAGCGCTTGTGCAACCCTCATGGCTTTTGGTGCCTGATGGCTCTGCAGTGACTTGGCCCTGGGGAGAATGAAGCACCTCGTAAAGAGGGAAAGCACCCCATCTTCGTGGAGCGAGGAGGAATCTGTTGATTTGTAGCTGTCTGCAACACCTTTGAATGCCTTGTTGCCCAGTGTCATGGATGCCAGAGGTTCCAGCAGGGTCAGAAAGGACAGAGAAATCCCACAGATATTTATTGTCCTTTTTTTTTACTTGGCACTACCACTTCTTGCTAAGTTCCCTAAGCTGCAAGCAGTTGGAGACTGGGAAGGTATTTCAGAGAAGGATCACTCCATTCTCAGTTCCCTTCCTCTGTCTCTGGCAGCAGGTGCCTGCGTTGTGAGCTAGTTTCACCCAGTCCAGCTGGTCTTACAGTGGGGCTGTGGGCTGACATCTCAGTACCTCTCCCTGCGCTGCCAGCACGGGCTCTCTGTTGCCTCATTCTGTCACTCGGCAGCAATGGCCCTTCAACTTGCTCCTCATGCAGCCCAGGATTTCTGCCCCTTCTGGTCACATTACACATTCTCACTGCCTCGCTTCTTGCTACGAGTTCTGGGATCTGCTCAGCACTATCCTGTTCCTCTCCCAGGCACAAAGACCCTGAGCGGTAGTGTGGCGACCATGGACACATGTGTGCGACACTTCCAAGAAGCCACAGGTAAGTGAGTCTTGTCCACAAGCTGTTGCTCCCTGTGTTGACATGGGAAGAGGTCTCACTCTTGCCAGCTGTATCCACTCCACCAGGGAATGTTCCCTCTCGTGATGAGAAGGGATGGGATCAGCAGCACTGGCCTCAGATGAGCACCTTTTTGAGGGGAGGTTTCATTTTAACCCATAGCACTAAAGAGAGGTGAACTCCCCTGCTCCTTTCTCACAAAAGTGAATGATTTTCCCCTCCCCATACCCTGGGTGTTCAGTTCTCCTCTTCCCACTGCCTCCTGTAGGGATATTTCCCCTCCCCAGCTCCATCCAGCTGTGGTGAGGGTGTTCCAGCTTGGGTCCCTGCCAGGCCTTAGCCAGGGGGTTTGGGCCGCTCTGGCAATGGGACTGTTTGCTGCCCTAATGTCTCCCCCCTTCTCTGTCCAAGGGTGCTCAGTAGAGACTGCGTTGGAGGCAGCGTCTCTGCATCCTGCCCAGCTCCTGGGGATTGAACACAAAAAGGGGACACTAAATTACGACTCAGATGCAGGTACTGGTATGGGGACAGCAGGTACTGGTATGGGGACAACAGTGTGAGGGCTCCCGGGTGCTGCAAACGCATCTTCATCCCCTGCTTCAGTGGGAGCTGCAGGGAGACTCGCTCTGCCTGGGATCTGCTCTGGGCTTTTGCTCCAGTGGTTTTTCCTTGGGATGCTGGTGATGCTTCGTGAGACCTTTGTAGAGAGCCCCCCGTCTGAGCCAAATATGGAGCAGAGCCGCCATAGGTGGGCACTGCACTGCCATTCTGCTGCTGTTTCTGGGGTGGAGAGAAGCTCTTCCCCACGGAGCCCAGCTCTTCCCAGCCAGCTTCAGCTGCTCCATTTCTCTGACAGCTGCTTCCTTTCTCTCTTGTCCGATACAGATTTCCTGATGCTCAATGACAGACTGTATGTGCAAGCCACGTACATCGCGGGCGAGGAAGTCTGGAGACAGGATGTGTTAGGCATATGACGCTGGGCTGTCCTGGTGCCCTCTGAGGCTCCCTGGCACTGTGGTTAGCAGCTTTGGTAACCACTCCACTTCTCTCTTTTTATTTTTTAATTCCTTCCTGCAACTCCCTTAAAGGAGCCTCATACCAAAGAGCTGCGTTTTCCAGCGCAACCACTGCTTCCAGTTACAGACATGCCTGCAACAAATTTGTTGGTGCTCAGTTGGTGGCGTGGGGAAAGCAGGCAGATCCGTGTTGGGGGGGATTGTCAGTCCCAGGAGCGACCTGAAGGACTGCACAACTGTCCTGTGTGGAGTCTCCAGACAGAGGTGCTCTTGTCGCCATCTTACAGCAGTATGAAGCTGTCCCAGCCTTTGCACTGTTTTATACAGCACACACTAACCTGCCTCGTGCCTGAGGCAGGCTCAAGCCATTTCCATTCCTCTGCCTGCTCTTTGCCTCACTCCCGGGCAGCCGTGGCTTCCACCAGCTCAGCTCGCAGCTCTTCACGTTAAAAGGTTCCTGTTGTGTCAGCAGAAGTTGAGGATCACGTTCTGATTCCCCGGCAGTCCCTCTGTCATGTGTCCTCAGAGCAAGGCTGTCACAGCTTGCCGACTCGGTGCCATTGTGGGGCTGTGAATCCATGTGGGCTGAATCCTCAGGGCAGAGATCAAACCCAGGAAAAACGAGGCATTGCTGGTCCTTTGTGCCTTTTCCCTGCATGGGCATTGAGTCCACAGCACATGGTTGCGGCTGGAGACATGGACAGCATCCTGCCACAGAAAGCAATGTTCCTCTTAACCCTTCATTCTGGCTAGATGGGTTCTGCAGGCTCTGTGCCCAGCCATACTTAGTAGAGCCTTTGCGTCGTTTGATGGGTTTATGCATTCCTCAGACCACAGTCAGGAAGCTTTTGCTTTATGAGATGCACACAGACTGGTGGTGATGGGCTCGCGAGCCCTCGGTCCAGCTCAGGAGAACTGCAGTGGGATTCTGGCCTTTCAAGACACTTGCTGATAGCTCATTATTCCCATGCTCATTATTATCTTCTCCAATACCTGACTGTCAGCTCTTTTCCTGACACTTGGACACTTCTATGCGAAGACTGATGCTGATTTTGAACCTACTGCAGTCAGAAAAGCCTTGCGATAAGTCTTAGACAACCTCTGATAAGCCTCAAACCAATTAGATGGTTTTTCTAGTGAGAGGAAGGCTTAAGCAAGGGCTAAGTCTTAGCAAGGGTGGAGGTTATAAAGCAGAACAAAGACCTGGTTGGGATTGGCAGACATGTGCTGATTTTTCCAGTACCTTTTAATAACCTTTAACAGCAACATTTGGAAGTGCTTTCCTAGCACTTTAGAGCCCTGCTGGAATAACTGGCAGCCTTGGAGAATTTCTAACATCAACTGCCAATGCCAGCAGAAACTATAACCTCCACGATTTGAAGCATTTGAAAAGAGACATCAAATACTGTGCTGTGCAGTGTGATGTGCCACAGCATTACAAATGCCCAGCGGGGGCACTTCTGACTGCTGTTGGGGAAAAAAAAAAAATCCAAGGGGAAAAAAAATGCATACGAAACAAGGTGTCTAACTTTTTATTATTATTATTTACAAAATGAAATAATCAAAAGGAAATCTAAAATAGAAATGGAACTAGACAATACCTGTATATGCGCATTATCTTTGTTTGTGCGCTGTGCCCTGCCCATTTGTTGTATGGTTGCCGTAGGGTGGCACAGCGTGCGTCGGGCTGGGACGAGAGCGGCCAGTGGCACCGTGGCCTCAGGCCTCTGCGCCCCGACGGGGACATCGCTGCTGTGGGCGCTCCTGAAGGGTTTGGTACCATGGCGGGCTGACAGCCGGACAGCCAGCGTGCCGGACAGCCAGTGTGGCAGACAGCCGGACAGCCGGGGTGGCCGGGGTGGGGCC